>NW_026906959.1:600000-900000 GCF_033978795.1 Nerophis ophidion | reverse complement strand
TTTTCTGCCGCTTATTCCCTTTGGGGTCGCGGGGGGCGCTGGTGCCTATCTCAGCTACAATCGGGCAGAAGGCGGGGTAAACCCTGGACAAGTCACCACCGCATCACAGGGCCAACACAGATATACAGACAACATTCATACAAAGCTTCAGGCGTCAGGGCCAAACCCGGCTCCATCCCGGAAAACAGCACCAGAATTAGCCCATGCCTGTCGTTCCTCGCCCACAAACAACTCGGCACTTGCGCCAACAAGGAGGAAATCTCAGTCGGAGAAGTCACCGCAGTCAAAGTCAGGTGTGCGTCATATTTTTCGTCAGTCGAAGATGCTAATTGCACCGAACGTAGCAAATGAATTTTTGCCGCATAATTAATTCCATATGCATCAACTGATTGTGAATAGAATACATTTTTTCCCGCGTGCACGCGGTTGCCAATCCTTTGCCAATAAACAGTCATGCATAAAAGGATTTAAATCCCGCCAATTATCAGATTTAGCTTTTGCTATCGGAATGTGCGGACTGGAATTTTCAACATGATCCAATATTTCTTGTGATGGAGTTAATTTTACTGCAACTGCACATTTGCATCAATCAAAATAGACGTCATTAATAAACAAACTATCATTCAAACCATGATAGAATGAAGCTTCATATTCTTGGTCCGGACCTTCACGAACATGTGACACACAATACATGCTTTCAGATTCAATTCTGTCAGATACTGGATTCAAACAGGGTGATATTGTGCTCTCTACATCCTGCAAAGCAGTGGTCGTTACCCACCACTGATAGATATAGAGCGGACAATTCACCTCCAATGAGACAAAATTCGACCCATTTGCATTCCTCTCCACTTTGAGGCCTTCTGGCATCGGAGTGATTCCGATACCCCATTTTAACATTAAATCACGACCCAACAGATTGATTGGACAAAGATCAGACATTAAAAACAAATGTTTTGTTGTCATTGTACAATCAGCCGTCGCCCATGTACAACGAATTGGTATTGAAAACTTTTCTAGACAGTTTGCCCACTCGCACTAGTGGAAAACAGTTCTACCACTCAATTTTGTAGAGAATTCACTCGTTTGAATTACGCTGTTTGTCGCTCCAGAATCGACAAGAAACGTCAATGACCTTCCACCCACATCACACACAATCATCGGCATTTTCTTATAGGCTAAGTCCTCACAAAAAGCATACGTCCCAATCATTGGCTGTTCACGCTCTTCTAATTCCCTAATTCTGTCCTGCACCTTAGCAAGCAGCAATGTATCAGTAAAAGCAAACGTGTCTTCATTGCGGTTAGCGGTTAGTATGGTGTTGTCGTGAGAAGGTGTGGGTGCAACACTTATCTGTTTCGTTGTCTCAGGTCCCGAGCCGGTCAGCCAATCTGAATTGTTTCTGAGTTGGCCTCCATCCGCTCTGCCCCAATAGTCCCGCTGTCCATCCCGTTTATTCTCAGGACAGTCTCGCCTCCGGTGACCTTCCTTTCCGCACGTGAAACAATAGTTACGGCCACGTCCATCTTTCTTCTTGCCTCCATCCCGCGTTCATTTCACAGTGGCAGTCCTCAAAGTGTTCAAAAATCAGTCCTTGGTGGGGTCCCACAAGTCCCCCATGTCCCAAAAATGCAAAAAAATGAATAAAAAAAACAGGGGCCGGATTTGGACCCCGGCGTGCCATAGCTTGGACACCTATTTCAAAAATTGCCCCCGGCCGGGTATCTTTTCCTTGGAGTTCATAGAGAGCAAATCTAGCAGAAAATTGGCATTTTAAACAAAGAGAGGGAGTTTGGAGGGGGCAAAACGTCCCGCGTGCACCTCTGCTGCTATCTTTGCCAACTGCTCCGGTCCCAGATGCACCAGCAGAAGTTTTTGTATTTCTGCTCCTGTGGGACGCCATGCCCGACAGAAAGCCTGGAATGCGGCTGCAAGCGCGTCTCCACCTCTGTGTGGTGACGGCCAGTCTCTGATCGCTTCACGCATTTCCTGGTCCATCTGGTGTAAGACCAAAGCGGGAGTCCCTTGCGGTCCTGGATATTCCATCATCGGAGCCTGGAAGGTTCTGCCACTTCTCAGAGTCCTGCCAGCACTGTCCTCACTCAGAGACATTTTATTCACTTCGTTGGTCACATGTTGAATTGATGAGCCCGATGCTCCTTGATTGTCATCCTGATGTGAGTGGGAGGACCCCGCCGGGGCTGCTGCGCCGTGCCCCGAGACTGCCCGCTGGTAGTTAGTGGGCGGAAACGGCGTTGTGAGGGGTAGAGTTGGGAGCTGCTGAAGCTGGAGCTGGAGGGGTGACATCGGCGGGTGCTGTTGTTGGTGCTGGTGCTGCTGTTGCTGTTGCTGCTGCTGCTGCTGCTGGTCGTAGTGCGGGGGCAGAGTGGGGTAAAGTGGCGTCCAGTCCTCAGAAACCCTTCGACTGCGACTCAGGCCCTGAGATTGGCTCGAAAACAGAGTACTGGGAAAAATATCAGTTGCAAGATCGATCTTTTCTTTATTTTCTGCTTCACTCATCTAATGTTTCTTTATGTTGTTCAAACAATTCAAATCTTTCACACCCACAGTCTTTCCCTTTCGCATGTTGACCTCTTGTAGCGCTAACTTTTCTTTAATTTTACTCAATTGATTCATCCTAAATGAACCAGTCTTGGGAAATCCCAATTCATTCACCCATACTTTCACACACATTAGGGCTCCCTCTACATATTTTCTTTCATTGTGCACATACATGGGAAATCACAATCGAATACCTCAGGCCTAACTTTCCTGGACTACATATTCAAGCTCGTTTTAATTTTCCGCTCTTTTTGTTTAAACTTAACATACTAAAATGTGGGTTGTTTCTTCCAGCCTCTAACCGGGCATACACTCACGGCCTTACAGACACTGTTAATCATCGGGACTCTAACCCATTAAAATTTATGACGAGACGGCTCCAACCCTAAATCCGTGTTATTTCTTCCAGC
Organism: Nerophis ophidion; assembly: GCF_033978795.1. NCBI lineage: Eukaryota > Metazoa > Chordata > Actinopteri > Syngnathiformes > Syngnathidae > Nerophis > Nerophis ophidion. The sequence continues at coordinate 897,028 of NW_026906959.1, read as the reverse complement.
CTCTAACCGGGCATATAGATACGTTTTTAGGAAGACACGGCTACTTTCATTGGGACTCCAACCCGGCATTAAAATCGGGACTCTAACTCAGGGACTCTAACCCAGCGCTACATTTTGGGACTCTAACCCAACGCTACAATTGGGACTCTAACCCAGGGACTCTAACCCAGCGCTACAATTGGGACTCTAACCCAGGGACTCTAACCCAGTGCTACAATTGGGACTCTAACCCAGGGACTCTAACCCAGCGCTACAATTGGGACTCTAACCCAGGGACTCTAACCCAGCGCTACATTTTGGGACTCTAACCCATTGACTCTAACCCAGCGCTACATTTTGGGACTCTAACCCAGCGCTACAATTGGGACTCTAACCCAGGGACTCTAACCCAGCGCTACATTTTGGGACTCTAACCCAGCGCTACATTTTGGGACTCTAACCCAGGGACTCTAACCCAGCGCTACATTTTGGGACTCTAACCCATTGACTCTAACCCAGCGCTACATTTTGGGACTCTAACCCAGGGACTCTAACCCAGCGCTACATTTTGGGACTCTAACCCAGGGACTCTAACCCGGCATTAAAAATCGTAGGGAGACGGAAAAAGAACGGCTAATTTCCCATGTATGAAACATATAAATCACTCAAGCTTTGTCACACAAAAAAACCTTTTGTGGAATCGTCTTTTGTTTGAAATTCAAATGTCAGAGATTCGTCTTAAAATTTCAGTCAGGATGATTCAATTAATTTACCGTTACGATGTTGCAGCGGGTTAAACGTGATCTCGAAGAGACGGCCGTCCGATTCGCAGGGGCCTCGAAAACTTTCCCGTCCTTTCAAATTTCTGGGAAGGAGAAGTCAGCTTTTTTGTGCTGCCGGGTTGATTAGTCCATTTCAGCGGCCTCTGCCAACGGGAACAGCGATCTTCTTGGGATCCCGCTTCTGCACACCAACTTGTCGTGGAAATTTCTTAAAGACGATCCTTTAGTGACAAATAGCTTTAAAATAATTTATCAAAGTAACAAACAAATAATAACAAGCTTTGCAAAGCGAGACCAAACCAGAACGACACATCCGTTCGTTCCAGCTTGTTCTAAATCTTTTAGAATATGTCATGACAATTATACATTCTCAGAAGTCTCACCCTCCATGCTCATTTACATACAGTACACCAGTGGAATGAATACCCAAAGTCCTGTGAAGAAGGAGAGGGTGTCGTTTGCCCAGAAGGGGAGGGGGGTCACTCGGGAAAGGGCAACAGTTTAGCACGGGGGGGTACCAGGGAGAGAAAACACACATGTCCAGGTCAACTAAAGTCCACATGTCACATCAAAGACACAGGAGCCAGAGCTTGATCAGATAAGAGATCTCCTGCTGAGTGTCACATTTCTGAGTCTAATAAACAACTTTTGGTACCCAGTTCAAAGAAAATCATCTATTTAAACGAGTATAAGTATTTTTTTTATCACACTGTCCTAGGTAAATACATTATAATAATAATAATGGATTAGATTTATATCGCGCTTTTCTATTATTAGATACTCAAAGCGCTCACAGAAAAGTGGGAACCCATCATTCATTCACACGATGGTGGTGGTAAGCTACATCTGTAGCCACAGCTGCCCTGGGGTAGACTGACGGAAGCGTGGCTGCCAGTTTGCACCTACGGCCCCTCCGACCACCACCTATCATTCATTCATCATTCATTCACCGGTGTGAGCGGCACCGGGGGCAAGGGTGAAGTGTCCTGCCCAAGGACACAACGGCAGCGATTTGGATATCAATAGGTGGGAAGCGAACCTGCAACCCTCAGGTTTCTGGCACGGCCGCTCTACCCACTACGCCATGCCGCCCCCAACTGCCAACCACATGTACTCTGCCTCACATGTGGATAAAGCAACAGTAGCTTGTTTTCTTGTTTTCCATGAGATTAGAGAGCTACCTCCGCTTAGACTAGCACAATAACCTGATGTGCTTCTCCGGTCAGACACATCTGAAGCCCAGTCAGCGTCACTGTACACTCTCAATCCCAGTTTTTCACTTTCATTTCTTTTGAAACATAACTTGTTTTCTGCTGTACCTTTGAGGTATCTAAAGACATGTTTTACTGTGTTGGCTCAGCAAAGTGTTGGGATAACTTCCTGACCACAAAACTTCTGTCTGGACGTGTGCATGTGGACAAGTAAATTAGGCTTCCAACTGCCTCCCTGAACCTTCTTTGATCTGTCGTTTTGTCTGCAACATCTGTGTACTCTAGTTTTGGTTCACATGGAGTCTCTCTGGACTTGCAATTTTGCATTTCAAATATCTCTAAGATGTTGTGAACATATCTCTCTTGAGACATTGTGACTTTACCATTTGTTTGGTCAAAATCTATTCCCAGAAAATGTTTCAATTTTCCTAGATCGTTCATTTTGAATCTTTCAGTGAGCATCATTTTCACACTGTTGAGTACACCATTGTTTTTAGATGCTATGATGAGATGGTCTACCCATACTAGTAAAATCACGTTCTCATAATACTTCTCTCGTAAGTACACACAATGATCCGCAGAATTTTGTACAAAACCATTCTCAGTTAGACATGTGTGCAACATTGCATTCCAATTTCTACCGGACTGTTTCAAGCCGTAGAGAGACTTGTGCAATTTACACACTAGCTTTTCACCTGTGACTGATTCTTTGTCGTAGCCTTCTGGCTGTTCGATATGAATTTCACAATCGATCGGAGCGTGAAGATAAGCAGTCTTCACATCAAGCCGGTGCAGCACTAGCTCCTCTTGTGCCGCCTTTTGCATGATCACCCTCACACTTGTCATGTCTGCTGTGGGTGAAAATGTCTCTTTGTAGTCAGTTCCCTTTTCTGACTGTAGCCTTTCGCTACGAACCTCGCTTTGTATTTATCTGTTCCGTCAATGTCACTCTTGAGGCCATAGACCCATTTTCCCCCCACTGTCTGTTTGCCCGGTGGCAAATGGGTGAGGGTAAAGGTGTCGTTTTCCTCCAGTGACTTTACCTCATCATCCATAGCATTTTTCCACTGCCCTGATTTGTTTGACATTATCGCTTCCTTGTAGGTTTGAGGAATGTCACATACTGCTCTGTAGCAAGAGTCCACGCATGTTACAAATTTGTCCAATGTTTTCAAAGTCCTGTAAGTGAACCGGCCTCCTCCGGGTTCGTGGTGGGTTCCTTCCGTTTACAGTGTCAGGGACTCTGTGCGTTCACTCTGTTCAGGTAAAGTCTCAGAAACACCCTGTAAACCTTGATCTGGTACATTTTCAACCTTGTCATCATCAACACAAATTTCTCTTTCATTAACCCTGGGGTTTACATCACCATACCCCGTGTATGACTCACATGTTTGTGTTTCTTTTTCTGTTGCAGTTTTGGTTGTGAATTTTACCAATCTGTGTTTCTGAACTTTCTCTTGTTCTGGGTAGTACACTAGGTAGTCTGGGCAGTTTTTATCATAACCCACAAAAACACCCTGCTCACACCTAGAGTCTAGCTTGCCCTTGGCTTGTTGCTGGTAAGCATAGCACACTGATCCAAATGTTTGCATTTTGGAAATGTTTGGTTCTTTCCATACGAACAACTCGTATGGCGTTTTCTGTGTACGCCTAGAGTAGCATCTGTTCCGTACAAAGGCTGCCGTCTGTACAGCGTAGTTCAATCAATCAATCAATGTTTACTTATATAGCCCTAAATCACTAGTGTCTCAAAGGGCTGCACAAACCACCACGACATCCTCGGTAGGCCCACATAAGGGCAAGGAAAGGAAAACTCACACCCAGTGGGACATCGGTGACAATAATGACCCAGTGGGACGTCGGTGACAATAATGACTATGAGAACCTTAGAGAGGAGGAAAGCAATGGATGTCGAGCGGGTCTAACATGATACTGTGAAAGTTCAATCCACAATGGATCCAACACAGTCGCGAGAGTCCAGTCCAAAGCGGATCCAACACAGCAGCGAGAGTCCCGTTCACAGCGGAGCCAGCAGGAAACCATCCCAGGCGGAGGCGGATCAGCAGCGCAGAGATGTCCCCAGCCGATACACAGGCGAGCAGTAATTGGCCACCGGATCGGACCGGACCCCCTCCACAAGGGAGAGTGGGACATAGAAGAAAAAGAAAAGAAACGGCAGATCAACTGGTCTAAAAAGGGAGTCTATTTAAAGGCTAGAGTACACAAATGAGTTTTAAGGTGAGACTTAAATGTTTCTACTGAGGTGGCATCGCGAACTGTTACCGGGAGGGTATTCCAGAGTACTGGAGCCCGAACGGAAAACGCTCTATAGCCCGCAGACTTTTTTTGGGCTTTGGGAATCACTAATAAGCCGGAGTCCTTTGAACGCAGATTTCTTGCCGGGACATATGGTACAATACAATCGGCAAGATAGGATGGAGCTAGACCGTGTAGTATTTTATACGTAAGTAGTAAAACCTTAAAGTCACATCTTAAGTGCACAGGAAGCCAGTGCAGGTGAGCCAGTACAGGCGTAATGTGATCAAACTTTCTTGTTCTTGTCAAAAGTCTAGCAGCCGCATTTTGTACCAACTGTAATCTTTTAATGCTAGACATGGGGAGACCCCAAAATAATACGTTACAGTAATCGAGACGAGACGTAACAAACGCATGGATAATGATCTCAGCGTCTTTAGTGGACAGAATGGAGCGAATTTTTGCGATATTACGGAGATGAAAGAAGGCCGTTTTAGTAACGTTACGGAGATGAAAGAAGGCCGTTTTAGTAACGCTTTTAATGTGTGCCTCAAAGGAGAGAGTTGGGTCGAAGATAATACCCAGATTCTTTACCGTGTCGCCTTGTTTAATTGTTTGGTTGTCAAATGTTAGAGTTGTATTATTAAATAGAGTTCGGTGTCTAGCAGGACCGATAATCAGCATTTCCGTTTTTTTGGCGTTGAGTTGCAAAAAGTTAGCGGACATCCATTGTTTAATTTCATTACGACACGCCTCCAGCTGACTACAATCCGGCGTGTTGGTCAGCTTTAGGGGCATGTAGAGTTGGGTGTCATCAGCATAACAGTGAAAGCTAACACCGTATTTGCGTATGATGTCACCTAGCGGCAGCATGTAGATGCTGAAGAGTGCAGGGCCAAGGACCGAACCCTGGGGAACTCCACACGTTACCTTAACGTAGTCCGAGGTCACATTGTTATGGGAGACACACTGCATCCTATCAGTAAGATAAGAGTTAAACCAAGACAGGGCTAAGTCCGACATACCAATTCGTGTTTTGATACGTTCTAATAAAATATTATGATCGACGGTATCGAAAGCAGCGCTAAGATGGAGGAGCAGCAACATAGATGACGCATCAGAGTCCATCGTTAGCAATAGATCATTAGTCATTTTTGCGAGGGCTGTCTCCGTGGAGTGATTTGCCCTGAAACCGGATTGAAAGGTTTCACATAGATTGTTAGACGCTAAGTGTTCATTTAACTGCTCCGCAACAATTTTTTCGAGGATTTTTGAAATAAAGGGAAGGTGAGACACCGGTCTGTAGTTTACCATGAGGTCAGGATCGAGGTTAGGTCTTTTAAGAAGAGGATGAATAACCGCTTTTTTGAATGCTAGGGGAACAGTGCCCGAGGAGAGTGATAAGTTTATAATATCTAGCACTGATGGACCTAATAATACAAAGAGCTCCTTGATCAGTTTCCCAGGAAGAGGGTCAAGTAAACATGTTGTTTGTTTTATTCCATTTACACGTTGTAACAATTCCTCTAATGTTATTTCCTCAAAACGAGAGAAACTATTTTGGAGGGCAGTATCCGCCGTATATACCATCGTGTCAGTGTTAATAGAACCCCGTTGTAGCTGGGACGCATTGTCTTTAATCTCCTTTCTAATGACTTCAATTTTCTTACTAAAGAATTGCATAAAGTCATCAGCTGAGTGGGTGGAGCTACTGGAAGGGGTCCCTTGTTGGGTTAGCGATGCTACTGTACTAAACAAAAATTTAGGATCGTTTTTATTACGGTGGATGAGATTTGAGTAATATTTAGCTTTAGCTAAGGTAAGCATGCGTTTATAAGTTATTAAACCATCACTCCATGCTTGATGGTGCACCTCAAGTTTAGTCGTGCGCCATTTGCGTTCCAGCTTTCTGCATAATAATTTCTGAGCTCTAGTTTCTTCTGTAAACCACGGGGTGCGCTTTTTTGAAGCCTTTTTTAACTTTAGCGGTGCTATGTTATCAATGGTTTCGCGCAGGGCGTCGTTAAACAGGTAAGTTACTTTCTAGCAGTAAGCGTCTACCCATCTCATGAAGGGTTCTCCACCCTCTCTAGGCCGTGCCATTTTAGTGTGGTGAATAGGGTGAAGACGTTTCATGTCTAATCCTATTCTTTATTAACAGTGCCTGGAACTCTTTGCTTGTATACTCAGAAGCATTATCTGATCTGATGCACCGAACCTCACTGTATGGTGCTACGTCAGCTAAGAACCGTTCTGTTGCGATACCTGCATTACTCTTAGACCTTAGAAAGTACACCATCATGGTACCAGAATAGTCATCAGTAAATATTTGTGCATATTTGTGACCATTGATGCTAGGCGTTTGCATGAGACCGGCTAGGTCAGTGTGGACTAGCTCCAAGGGTTTCTTAGCCCACCTGTCAGGCTCCTTGTTTCTCGTCTGGGTAAATTTGCCTTTTGTGCACACTTCACATAATTGTGCTGGTTTAGCCACACTCCCTATTATCTCCATGCCTCTCACTACACCTTATAATTTCTGCACAACTTCATAATTACAATGGCCCAACATTTCATGCCAGGTTTGTACATCATGACACACTTTACATTGATCAATATCAGTTTGAACAGTAGGCAAGTAATACAGATGACCACTTTGGTGTATGTCAAACCTGCTACCGTCCCTTGTGACCATGCGATTGTCCCCTTTCTCGAAGGTGATCGTCGCTCCTCCATTTGTGGCACGCGGCACGGAAAATATGTCATGTGGATATGTGGGTATCATTATTTAATATTTATACACTAAACATGTATTTAATATTAATACACTAAACATGTATTATAAATGGGTTGTACTTGTATAGCGCTTTTCTACCTTCAAGGTACTCAAAGCGCTTTGACACTACTTCCACATTTACCCATTCACACACTGATGGAGGGAGCTGCCATGCAAGGCGCCAACCAGGACCCATCAGGAGCAAGGGTGAAGTGTCTTGCTCAGGACACAACGGACGTGACGAGGTTGGTACTAGGTGGGATTTGAACCAGGGACCCTCGGGTTGCACACAGCCACTCTTCCACTGCGCCACGCCGTCCCCACTAAACATGTATTTGATATTCATACACTAAACATGTAGTTATCATTTATACACTAAACATGTATTTTATACTAATACACTAATCATGTTTTTAATATTTATACACTATACATGTATTATTATTCCACTAAACATGTATTTAAGATTAATACACTGAACATGTATTTAATATTCATACACTAAACATGTATTTAATATTTATACACTAAACATGTATTTAATATTCATAAACTAAACATGTAGTTATTATTCATACATTAAACATGTATTTAATATTAATATACTAAACATGTATTTAATATTTGTACACTAAACATGTATTTAATATTCATAAACTAAACATGTATTTAATATTAATACACTAAACATGTATTTAATATTTATACACTAAACATGTATTTAATATTAATACACTAAACATGTATTTAATATGTATACACTAAACATGTATTTAATATTTATAAACTAAACATGTATTTAATATTTATACACTAAACATGTATTTAATATCAATACACTAAACATGTATTTAATAATTATACACTAAACATGTATTTAATATTAATACACTAAACATGAATTTAATATTTATACACTAAACATGTATTTAATATTTATAAACTAAACATGTATTTAATATTCATACACTAAACATGTATTTAATATCATTACACTAAACATGTATTTAATAATTATACATTAAACATGTATTTAATATTAATACACTAAACATGTATTTAATATTCATACACTAAACATGTATTTAATATTTTCACACTAAACTTGTATTTAATATCTATACACTAAACATGTAGTTATTATTCATACACTAAACATGTTTTTAATATTTATACACTAAACATGTATTTAATATACACACACTAAGCATTTATTTAATATTCATAAACTAAACATGTATTTAATATTTTCACACTAAACTTGTATTTAATATTTATACACTAAACATGTATTTAATATTCATAAACTAAACATGTAGTTATTATTCATACATTAAACATGTATTTAATATTAATATACTAAACATGTATTTAATATTTGTACACTAAACATGTATTTAATATTCATAAACTAAACATGTAGTTATTATTCATACACTAAACATGTATTTAATATTAATACACTAAACATGTATTTAATATTTATACACTAAACATGTATTTAATATTAATACACTAAACATGTATTTAATATTCATACACTAAACATGTATTTAATATTTATAAACTAAACATGTATTTAATATTCATACACTAAACATGTATTTAATATCAATACACTAAACATGTATTTAATAATTATACACTAAACATGTATTTAATATTAATACACTAAACATGAATTTAATATTTATACACTAAACATGTATTTAATATTTTTAAACTAAACATGTATTTAATATTAATACACTAAACATGTATTTAATAATCATACACTAAACATGTATTTAATATTAATACACTAAACATGTATTTAATATTCATACACTAAACATGTATTTAATATTTTCACACTAAACTTGTATTTAATATCTATACACTAAACATGTAGTTATTATTCATACACTAAACATGTTTTTAATATTTATACACTAAACATGTATTTAATATACACACACTAAGCATTTATTTAATATTCATAAACTAAACATGTATTTAATATTTTCACACTAAACTTGTATTTAATATCCATACACTAAACATGTATTTAATATTCATACACTAAACATGTAGTTATTATTCATACACTAAACATGTAGTTATTATTTATACACTAAACATGTATTTAATATTAATACACTAAACATGTATTTAATATTTATACACTAAACATGTATTCAATATTCATACACTAAACATGTAGTTATTATTCATACACTAAACATGTATTTAATATTAATACAAAAACATGTATTTAATTTTAATAAACTAAACATATATTTAATATCCATACACTAAACATGTATTTATCATTTATCCACTAAACATGTATTTAATATTCATAAACTAAACATGTATTTAATATTTATACACTAAACATGTATTTCATATTCATACACTAAACATGTATTTAATTTTAATAAACTAAACATATATTTAATATTAATACAAAAACATGTATTTAATTTTAATAAACTAAACATATATTTAATATTAATACACTAAACATGTATTTAATATTCATACACTAAACATGTATTTAATATTAATACACAAAACATGTATTTAATATTCATACACTAAACATGTATTTGATATTCATACACTAAACATGTATTTAATATTAATGCACTGAACATGTATTTAATAATCATATACTAAACGTATATGTAATTATACACTAATCATATATTTAATATTCATACAGTAAACATGTATTTATTATCCTCTAAATAAGGCACACTTGGAAATAATGAATTTCTTTATGTGTGCAGTTGCGGCAGCAGTCCACAGGAGGGCGCACGTTCCCTCTTAATAAGTCCGGTCCTCTCCGTCTCTCTCTCTCTCTTTTTCCTTTTTTTTTTTTCTTTTTTTTTTTTTTAAATAAGTTTGGTTTCTCATACACTTATATTTATATTCTAAACATGTATTTAATATTTATACACTAAACATGTATTTAATATTTATACACTAAACATGTATATAATATTAATACAAAAACATGTATTTAATTTTAATAAACTAAACATATATTTAATATTTGATTGCATTACATCCGGAGATGCTTTCTTCTTCATTCACCTTAGGTGAATGGAGCCTTGGCCAGGAGAACTTGATATCTTCAGACGGTGTCCAGCGGTCATTGGGTGTTTCGACCCTGAACCGTAACACCCTACCGCTGGTGGGCCGGCAGTGGTGGCCAAGTCACTGCCTATCTCCTCCTCCTGGCTTCCAGCTCATCTCATCTCTCCTGCTCCATAACCAGCAAGAGGCTCTCTCCGCTGCCTCCCCCATCCTGCGAGCTGCTGTCTTTCTCTCCTTCCCCGTTATTCCCAAAGCTGTGAGCATTCTCCATACCGACTGGGCAGGGAATCCTCTGCAGCCGACCTCGACCGGGAACAGCCATGCCTGCCATCCTTTTCCCCTGCAGTCATTTAAAAGGTCCTGGTATTTAGCACTTTTCCTTTCAAAGGCTTGGTCGCAACCTTCTTCCCATGGGACTGTGAGTTCAATAAGAATGATCTTCTTTGCCTCTTCAGACCACAGCACCACATCCGGTCTCAGGGTTGTTTGTACAACCTGGGGGAACTGCAGCCTTCCTCCCAGGTCTACTTTCATATCCCAAGACCGTGCCATTTGCAGTAGGCTCTTCCTTGCTGTTGCTGTGGTTGGTGGCTTTTCTCCCTCCCTCACAAACTGGATGGATTTTGTTTTCCCTTGGGGTTGCTGTTTCTTGCATCTCTGCTGCTCCAAGGTGTTAGCCAGTGTCATGAGCACCTTGTCATGACGCCATCTGTATCTCCCTTGGGTGAGTGCTGTTTTACACCCTGACAGAATGTGTGCCATGGTACCCTTCTGCCCGCAAAGCTTGCATAGTGGATCCCCTCTCATGCCCCATCTGTGCAAGTTTGTTGGAGTCGGGAGTGTGTCATACACTGATCTCAGCAAGAAAGAGATGCGGAATGGTTCCAGCTTCCACAGATCTGCCCATGTGATCTTTCTCTTAGGGAGGTCCCATTTGGTCCAAGCTCCCTGGGACGCTAGTTCCACTGCTCTTGATATTCGACCTTCCTCTTCCAGGTTTCGTACTTCCTCCTGGACCATAGCTCTTCTTTCCCTGGGTTCTGCCTTACTCCATTGTTGGACATGGGAAGTTCCAAGACCCTGTCTCCCTGTGCACGGCATCCCTATGATGTCACGTAGCCTCAATATGCTCTCAACTTGTGCAACAGTTGTGTCAGCTGCCCACTTGCGTCCTGATCTTGTAGTGACGCCTGCGTGTCTGACTTGTTCGTCCTGGGTGTCTCTGTATGTCATTAAGACTCTGCACTTTGCTACCTTGAATTCCTCCACCACGGATGACAAGGGAAGCTGGAGCTGTCCTGATCTTATGTAGAGGCCTACTGATGTGAAGCTTGGAGGGATTCCCAGCCATTTTCTGAGGTTCTTGTTGATCTTTCTTTCCACTCCTTCTACGCGTGTCATAGGGATGTCATACACTGTCAACAGCCACATGAGTCTTGGTAACAGTCCATGTTGGTATAGCCATATTTTAAATTTACCAGGGAGTCCTGATTTTCCAATCTTCCTCAGCCACTCCTCTGTCTGCTTCTCTGTACTGGTGATGTTGTTCCTGTCAGTAAGTGAGCTGTCAAACCACTTTCCGAGGCACTTTATAGGGTTCTCCTCAATCGATGGAATCACTTCTCCTTGCACTTGCAGCTTGAACCTGTTCGTCAATTTACCTTTCCGGATCACCATGCTCCTTGATTTTTTTGGGCTTAAACTTCATTCTGGACCATGTTGCCATGTGGTCCAGAACTGTTAGCACCCGTCTCGCCTCCACATGGGTTGTGGTCGTCACGGTGAGATCGTCCATGTAACCTCTTATTGGGGGTTGTTGAATGCCTGATTCCATTGCTGGTCCTCTGGCTTCTTTCCCAGCAGCTGTTATGAGGAGGTTCATACCCATGATAAAGAGGATGGGGGAGATTGTGCATCCAGTTACGATTCCTTTTTCCAGATTTTGCCACTGAGTTGTGAAATTGGCTGTCTTGAAACGTATCTGGATGCCCCCAAAGTAGCTGGTTATCATTCCCTTGATGTGCAGAGGGATGTGGTAATGGTCTAGTGCAGTGTGAATGAGGGCGTGAGGGATTGATCCGTAGGCGTTAGCCAGATCGAGCCAGACAACAGTCAGGTTGCCTTTGCTTGCTTTGGCCTCCCGGATCATCTGACTGAGAACTCCGGTGTGTTCCAGGCATCCAGAGAATCCTGGTATTCCACCTTTTTGGATAGAGGTGTCAACATATCCGTTCTCAGTCACGTATATGGTCATCCTTTTTGCCAGTAAAGAAAAGAAGATTTTGCCTTCTACATTTAGAAGTGATATTGTACGGAATTGATTTTTTTTTTTTTACATAAGTTTGGTTTCTCATACACTTATATTTATAAACTAAACATGTATTTAATATTAATACACTAAACATGTATTTAATATTTATACACTAAACATGTATTTAATATTTATACACTAAACATGTATTTAATATTAATACAAAAACATGTATTTAATTTTAATAAACTAAACATATATTTAATATTAATACACTAAACATGTATTTAATATTCATACACTAAACATGTATTTAATATTCATACACTGATTATGTATTTAATAATCATATACTAAACGTATATGTAATTATACACTAATCATATATTTAATTTTCATACAGTAAACATGTATTTAATTTTATTAAACTAAATATAAATTTAATATTAATACACTAAACATGTATTTAATATTCATAAACTAAACAATATTTATACACTAAACATGTATTTAATATTCATACACTAAACATGTAGTTATTATTAATACACTAAACATGTATTTAATATTAATACACTAAACCTGTATTTAATATTTATACACTAAACATGTAGTTATTATTCATACACTAAACATGTATTTAATATTAATACACTAAACATGTATTTAATATTTATAAACTAAACATGTATTTAATATTTATACACTAAACATGTATTTAATATTAATACAAAAACATGTATTTAATTTTAATAAACTAAATATAAATGTAATATTAATACACTAAACATGTATTTAATATTCATAAACTAAACAATATTTATACACTAAACATGTATTTAATATTCATACACTAAATATGTAGTTATTATTCATACATTAAACCTGTATTTAATATTTATACACTAAACATGTATTTAATATTAATACACTAAACATGTATTTAATATTAATACACTAAATATGTATTTATTATATATCCACTAAACATGTATTTAATATTCATAAACTAAACATGTATTTAATATTCATACACTAAACATGTATTTAATATTAATACAAAAACATGTATTTAAGTTTAATAAACTAAACATATATTTAATATTAATACACTAAACATGTATTTAATATGTATACAGTAAACATGTATTGAATATTCATACACTAAACATGTATTTAATATTCATACACTAAACATGTATTTAATATTCATACACTAAACATGTATTTAATATTAATACACTAAACATGTATTTAATATTTATACACTAAACATGTATTTAATATTAATACAAAAACATGTATTTAATTTTAGTAAACTAAACATATATTTAATATTTATACACTAAACATATATTTAACATTTATACACTAGACATGAATTTAATATTAATACACTAAACATGTATTTGAGATTTATACACTTAACAAGTATTTAATATAATACAAAAACATGTATTTAATTTTAATAAACTAAACATATATTTAATATTATTACACTAAACATGTATTTAATATTTATACACTAAGCATGTATTTAATATTCATACACTAAACATTTAGTTATTATTTATACACTAAACATATATTTAATATTAATACACTAAACATGTATTTAATATTAATACACTAAACATGTATTTAATATTAATACACTAAACATGTATTTAATATTTATACACTAATCATCTATTTAATATTAATACTCTAATCATGTATTTAATATTTATACACTAAATATGTATTTAATATTCATACACTTAACATGTATTTAATATTTACACACAAAACGTGTATTTAATATTTATACACTAAACATGTATTTAATATTCATACATTAAACATGTATTTAATATTCATACACTAAACATGTATTTAATATTCATACATTAAACATGTATTTAATATTTATACACTAAACATGTATTTAATATTCATACACGAAACCTGTATTTAATATTTATACACTACACATGTATTTAATATTCATACATTAAACATGTATTTAATATTCATACACTAAACATGTATCTAATATTAATACACTAAACCTGTATTTAATATTAATACACTAAACATGTAGTTATTATTCATACACTAAACATGTATTTAATATTCATACACTAAATATGTAGTTATTATTCATACACTAAACATGTATTTAATATTTATACACTAAACATGTATTTAATATTAATACAAAAACATGTATTTAATTTTAATAAACTAAATATAAATGTAATATTTATACACTAAACATGTATTTAATATTCATAAACTAAACAATATTAATACACTAAACATGTATTTAATATTAATACACTAAATATGTATTTATTATATATCCACTAAACATGTAGTTAATATTCATACACTAAACATGTAGTTATTATTTATACACTAAACATGTATTTAATATTAATACAAAAACATGTATTTAATTTAAATAAAGTAAACACATATTTGATATTAATACACTAAACATGTATTTAATATTTATACACTAAACATGTATTTAATATTAATACACTAAATATTTATTTATTATTTATCCACTAAACATGTATTTAATATTCATAAACTAAACATGTATTTAATATTCATACACTAAACGTGTATTTAATATTCATACACTAAACAAGTATTTAATATTAATACAAAAACATGTATTTAATTGTAATAAACTAAACATGTATTTAATATTTATACACTAAACATGTATTTAATATTCATACACTAAACATTTAGTTATTATTCATACACTAAACATATATATTTAATATTAATACACTAAACATGTATTTAATATTAATACACTAAACATGTATTTAAAATGTATACACTAATCATGTATTTAATATTAATACTCTAATCATGTATTTAATATTTACACACGAAACATGTATTTAATATTTATACACTAAACATGTATTTAATATTCATACATTAAACATGAATTTAATATTCATACACTAAACATGTATTTAATATTCATACATTAAACATGTATTTAATATTTATACACTAAACATGTATTTGATATTCATACATTAAACATGTATTTAATATTCATACACTAAACATGTAGTTATTATTCATACACTAAACATGCATTTAACATTTATACACTGAACATGTATTTAATATTAATACACTAAACATGTATTTAATATTTATACAATAAACATGTAGTTATTATTCATACACTAAACATGCATTTAACATTTATACACTAAACATGTATTTAATATTAATACAAAAACATGTATTTAATTTTAATAAACTAAACATTTAATATGAATACACTAAACATGTATTTAATATTCATACACTAAACATGTAGTTATTATTTATACACTAAACATGTATTTAATATTTATACACTAAACATGTATTTAATATTTTTACACTAAACGTCTATTTAATATTTATACACTAAAAGTGTATTTAATATTTATACACTAAACATGTATTTAATATTAATACACTAAACATGTATTTATTATTCATACACTAAACATGTATTTAATATTAATACACTAAACATGTATTTAATATTAATACACTAAACATGTAGTTATTATTCATACACTAAACATGTTTTAATATTCATACACTAATCATCTATTTAATATTAATACTCTAATCATGTATTTAATATTTATACACTAAATATGTATTTAATATTCATACACTTGACATGTATTTAATATTTACACACGAAACATGTATTTAATATTTATACACTAAACATTTATTTAATATTCATACATTAAACATGTATTTAATATTCATTAACTAAACATGTATTTAATATTCATATATTAAACATGTATTTAATATTTATACACTAAACATAAATTTAATATTCATACACGAAACTTGTATTTAATATTTATACACTACACATGTATTTAATATTCATACATTAAACATGTATTTAATATTCATACACTAAACATGTATTTAATATTTATACACTAAACATGTATTTAATATTCATACACTAAACATGTATTTAATATTCATACACTGATTATGTATTTAATAATCATATACTAAATGTATATGTAATTATACACTAATCATATATTTAATTTTCATACAGTAAACATGTATTTAATATTTATACACTAAACATGTATTTAATATTCATACACTTAACATGTATTTAATATTAATACACTGAACATGTATTTAATATTAATACACTAAACATGTATTTAATATTCTTACACTAAACATGTATTTAATATTTATACACTAAACATGTATTTAATATTCATACACTAAACATGTATTTAATATTCATACACTAAACATGTATTTAATATTAATACACTGAGTATGTATTTAATAATCATATACTAAATGTATATGTATTTATACACTAATCATATATTTAAATTTCATACAGTAAACATGTATTTAATATTTATACACTAAACATGTATTTAATATTCATACGCTAAACATGTATTTAATATTAATACACTAAATATTTATTTATTATTTATCCACTAAACATGTATTTAATATTCATAAACTAAACATGTATTTAATATTCATACACTAAACGTGTATTTAATATTCATACACTAAACATGTATTTAATATTAATACAAAAACATGTATTTAAGTTTAATAAACTAAACATATATTTAATATTAATACACTAAACATGTATTTAATATTTATACACCAAACATGTATTTAATATTCATACACTAAACATGTATTTAATATTCATACACTAAACATGTATTTAATATTCATACACTAAACATGTATTTAATATTAATACACTGAACATGTATTTAATAATCATATACCAAACATATATGTAATTATATACTAATCATATATTTAATATTCATACAGTAAACATGTATTTATTATCCTCTAAATAAGGCACACTTGGAAATAATGAATTTCTTTATGTGTGCAGTTGCGGCAGAAGTCCACAGGAGGGCGCACGTTCCCTCTTAATAAGTCCGTTCCTCTCCGTCTCTCTCTCTCTCTTTTTCCTTTTTTTTTGTTTCTTTTATTTTTTTTTACATACGTTTGGTTTTTCATACACTTATATCTATACACTAAACATGTATTTAATATTAATACACTAAACATGTATTTAATATTAATACACTAAACATGTATTTAATATTTATACACTAAACATGTATTTAATATTAATACAAAAACATGTATTTAATTTAATAAACTAAACATATATTTAATATTAATACACTAAACATGTATTTAATATTCATACACTAAACATGTATTTAATTTTCATACACTAAACATGTATTTAATATTAATACACTGAACATGTATTTAATAATCATATACCAAACATATATGTAATTATATACTAATAATATATTTAATATTCATACAGTAAACCTGTATTTATTATCCTCTACGTTTGGTTTCTCATACACTTATATTTATACACTAAACATGTATTTAATATTAATACACTAAACATGTATTTAATATTTATACACTAAACATGTATTTAATATTTATACACTAAACATGTATTTAATATTAATACAAAAACATGTATTTAATTTAATAAACTAAACATATATTTAATATTAATACACTAAACATGTATTTAATATTCATACACTAAACATGTATTTAACTTTCATACACTAAACATGTATTTAATATTAATACACTAAACATATATTTAATATTAATACAAAACATGTATTTAATTTTAATAAACTAAACATATATTTAATATTAATACACTAAACATGTATTTAACATTTATACACTAAACATGTATTTAATATTTATACACTAAACATGTAGTTATTATTCTTACACTTAATATGTATTTAATATTAATACAAAAACATGTATTTAATTTTAATAAACTAAACATTTATTTAATATTAATACACTAAACATGTATTTAATATTGTTACACTAAACGTGTATTTAATATTTATACACTAAAAGTGTATTTAATATTAATACACTAAACATGTATTTAATATTTATACACTAAACATGTATTTAATATTTATACACTAAACATGTATTTAATATTAATACAAAACATGTATTTAATTTTAATAAACTAAATATATATAGTTAATATTCATAAACTAAACATGTATTTAACATTTATACACTAAACATGTAGTTAATATTCATACACTAAACATGTAGTTATTATTTATACACTAAACATGTATTTAATATTAATACAAAAACATGTATTTAATTTAAATAAAGTAAACACATATTTGATATTAATACACTAAACATGTATTTAATATTTATACACTAAACATGTATTTAATATTAATACACTAAATATTTATTTATTATTTATCCACTAAACATGTATTTAATATTCATAAACTAAACATGTATTTAATATTCATACACTAAACGTGTATTTAATATTCATACACTAAACATGTATTTAATATTAATACAAAAACATGTATTTAATTGTAATAAACTAAACATATATTTAATATTCATACACTAAACATGTATTTAATATTCATACACTAAACATGTATTTAATATTCATACACTAAACATGTATTTAATATTAATACACTGAACATGTATTTAATATTAATACAAAAAGATGTATTTAATTTTAATAAACTAAACATATATTTAATATTAATACACTAAACATGTATTTAACATTTATACACTAAACATGTATTTAATATTTATACACTAAACATGTATTTAATATTTATACACTAAACATGTATTTAATATTTATACACTAAACATGTATTTAATATTAATACAAAAACATGTATTTAATTTTAATAAACTAAACATTTATTTAATATTAATACACTAAACATGTATTTAATATTCATACACTAAACATGTATTTAATATTAATACAAAAACATGTATTTAATTTTAATAAACTAAACATTTATTTAATATTAATACACTAAACATGTATTCATATTCATACACTGAACATGTATTTAATATTCATACACTAAACATGTAGTTATTATTTATACACTAAATACGTATTTAATATTAATACAGTAAACATGTATTAAATATTTATACACTAAACATGCATTTAATATTCATACAAAAAACATGTAGTTATTATTCTTACACATAATATGTATTTAATATTAATACAAAAACATGTATTTAATTTTAATAAACTAAACATATATTTAATATTAATACACTAAACCTGTATTTAATATTTATACACTAAACATGTATTTAGTATTAATACAAAAACATGTATTTAATTTTAATAAAGTAAACACATATTTGATATTAATACACTAAACATGTATTTAATATTTATACACTAAACATGTATTTAATATTTATACACTAAACATGTATTTAATATTAATACACTAAATATTTATTTATTATTTATCCACTAAACATGTATTTAATATTCATAAACTAAACATGTATTTAATATTCATACACTAAACGTGTATTTAATATTCATACACCAAACATGTATTTAATATTAATACAAAAACATATATTTACGTTTAATAAACTAAACATATATTTAATATTAATACACTAAACATGTATTTAATATTTATACACCAAACATGTATTCAATATTCATACACTAAACATGTATTTAATATTCATACACTAAACATGTATTTAATATTCATACATTAAACATGTATTTAATATTAATACACTAAACATGTATTTAATATTAATACAAAAACATATATTTAATTTTAATAAACTAAACATATATTTAATATTAATACACTAAACATGTATTTAATATTAATACACTAAACATGTATTTAATATTTATACACTAAACATGTATTTAATATTAATACAAAAACATGTATTTAATTTTAATAAACTAAACATATATTTAATATTTATACACTAAACATGTATTTAACATTCATACACTAAACAAGTATTTAATATTCATACAATAAACATGTAGTTATTATTCTTACACATAATATGTATTTAATATTAATACAAAAACATGTATTTAATTTTAATAAACTAAACATATATTTAATATTAATACACTAAATATGTATTTAATATTCATACACTAAACATGTATTTAATATTCATACACTAAACATGTATTTATTATTTATACACTAAACATGTATTTAATATTAATACAGTAAACTTGTATTAAATATTAATACAAAAATATGTATTTAATTTTAATAAACTAAACATATATTTAATATTAATACACTAAACATGGATTTAACATTTATACACTAAACATGTTTTTAATATTAATACAGTAAACATGTATTTAATATTAATACAAAAACATGTATTTAATTTTAATAAACTAAACATATATTTAATATTAATAAACTAAACATGTATTTAATTTTTAATAAACTAAACATATATTTAATATTAATACACTAAACATGTATTTACTATTTAAACACCAAACATGTATTTAATATTCATACACTAAACATGTAGTTATTAGTCATACACTAAACATGTATTTAATATTCATACAAAAACATGTATTTAATTGTAATAAACTAAATATATATTTAATATTAATACACTAAACATGTATTTAATATTCATAAACTAAACATGTATTTTACATTTATACACTAAACATGTATTTAATATTCATACACTAAACATGTAGTTATTATTTATACACTAAACATGGAACTTAATTATAGACTAAACATGTATTTAATATTCATACACTAAACATGTATTTAATATTAATACAAAAACATGTATTTAATATTCATAAACTAAACAATATTTATACACTAAACATGTATTTAATATTAATACACTAAACATGTATTTAATATTAATACACTAAACCTGTATTTAATATTTATACACTAAACATGTATTTAATATTAATACACTAAACATGTATTTAATATTCATACACTAAACATGTATTTAATATTCATACACTAAACGTGTATTTAATATTCATACACTAAACATGTATTTAATATTAATACAAAAACATGTATTTAAGTTTAATAAACTAAACAAATATTTAATATTAATACACTAAACATGTGTTTAATATGTATACAGTAAAAATGTATTGAATATTCATACACTAAACATGTATTTAATATTCATACACTAAACATGTATTTAATATTCATACACTAAACATGTATTTAATATTAATACACTAAACATGTATTTAATATTTATATACTAAACATGTATTTAATTTTAATAAACTAAACATGTATTTAATATTAATACAAAAACATGTATTTAAGTTTAATAAACTAAACATATATTTAATATTAATACACCAAACATGTATTTAATATTTATACACCAAACATGTATTTAATATTCATACACTAAACATGTATTTAATATTTATACACTAAACATGTATTTAATATTCATACACTAGACATGTATTTAATAATTATACACTGAACATGTATTTAATAATCATATACCAAACATATATGTAATCATTTACTA
The DNA here is from genome assembly GCF_033978795.1 of Nerophis ophidion. Classification (NCBI taxonomy): domain Eukaryota; kingdom Metazoa; phylum Chordata; class Actinopteri; order Syngnathiformes; family Syngnathidae; genus Nerophis; species Nerophis ophidion. Next base: position 875,185 of record NW_026906959.1, on the reverse strand, counting down.
ATCATATATTTAATATTCATACAGTAAACATGTATTTATTATCCTCTAAATAAGGCACACTTGGAAATAATGAATTTCTTTTGGTGTGCAGTTGCGGCAAAAGTCCACAGGAGGGCGCACGTTCCCTCTTAATAAGTCCGGTCCTCTCCGTCTCTCTCTCTCTCTTTTTCCTTTTTTTTTGTTTCTTTTATTTTTTTTTTACATACGTTTGGTTTCTCATACAATTATATTTATACACTAAACATGTATTTAATATTAATACACTAAACATGTATTTAATATTGATACACTAAACATGTATTTAATATTTATTTAATAAACATGTATTTAATATTTATACACTAAACATGTATTTAATATTAATACACTAAACATGTATTTAATATTTATACAATAAACATGTATTTAATATTCATACACTAAACATGTATTTAATATTAATACACTAAACATGTATTTAATATTTATACAATAAACATGTATTTAATATTTATACACTAAACATGTATTTAATATTAATACAAAAACATGTATTTAATTTTAATAAACTAAACATATATTTAATATTAATACACTAAACATGTATTTAATATTCATACACTAAACATGTATTTAATATTAATACACTAAACATGTATTTAATATTAATACACTAAACATGTATTTAATATTAATACACTAAACATGTATTTAATATTAATACAAAAACATGTATTTAATTTTAATAAACTAAACATATATTTAATATCAATACACTAAACATGTATTTAACATTTATACACTAAACATGTATTTAATATTAATACACTAAACATGTATTTAATATTTATACACTAAACATGTATTTAATATTAATACAAAAACATGTATTTAATTTTAATAAACTAAACATATATTTAATATTTATACACTAAACATGTTTTTAATATTAATACACTAAACATGTATTTAATATTAATACACTAAACATGTATTTAATAATTATACACAAAAATGGAATTTAATAATGGACTAAACATGTATTTAATATTTTCACACTAAACTTGTATTTAATATTCATACACTAAACATGTAGTTATTATTCATACACTAAACATGTATTTAATATTAATACACTAAACATGTATTTAATATTCATACACTAAACATGTATTTAATATTAATACACTAAACATGTATTTAATATTAGTACAAAAACATGTATTTAATTGTAATAAACTAAATATATATTTAATATTAATACACTAAACATGTATTTAATATTCATAAACTAAACATGTATTTAACATTTATACACTAAACATGTATTTAATATTCATACACTAAGCACGTAGTTATTATTTATACACTAAACATGTATTTAATATTAATACACTAAACATGTATTTAATTTTTTATACACTAAACATGTATTTAATATTAATACACTCAATATGTATTTATTATATATCCAATAAACATGTATTTAATATTCATAAACTAAACATGTATTTAATATTCATACACTAAACGTGTATTTAATATTCATACACTAAACATGTATTTAATATTAATGCAAAAACATGTATTAAAGTTTAATAAACTAAACATATATTTAATATTAATACACTAAACATGTATTTAATATTCATACAGTAAACATGTATTGAATATTCATACACTAAACATGTATTTAATATTCATACACTAAACATGTATTTAATATTTATACACTAAAAATGTATTTAATATCAATACACTAAACATGTATTTAATATTTATACACTAAACATGTATTTAATATTAATACAAAAACATGTATTTAATTTTAATAAACTAAACATATATTTAATATTATTACACTAAACATGTATTTAATATTTATATACTGAACATGTATTTAATATTCATACACTAAACATGTAGTTATTATTTATACACTAAACATGTATTTAATATTAATACACTAAACATGTATTTAATATTCATACACTAAACATTTAGTTATTATTTATACACTAAACATGTATTTAATATTAATTAACTAAACATGTATTTAATATTAATACACTAAATATGTATTTAATATTTATACACTAAACATGTATTTAATATTAATACAAAACATGTATTTAATTTTAATAAACTAAATATATATTTAATATTAATACACTAAACATGTATTTAATATTCATAAACTAAACATGTATTTAACATTTATACACTAAACATGTATTTAATATTCATACACTAAACATGTAGTTATTATTTATACACTAAACATGTATTTAATATTAATACACTAAACCTGTAGTTATTATTCATACACTAAAAATGTATTTAATATTAATACACTAAACCTGTATTTAATATTTATACACTAAACATGTATTTAATATTAATACAAAAACATGTATTTAATTTTAATAAAGTAAACACATATTTAATATTAATACACTAAACATGTATTTAATATTAATACACTAAACCTGTATTCAATATTTATACACTAAACATGTATTTAATATTAATACAAAAACATGTATTTAATTTTAATAAAGTAAACACATATTTAATATTCATAAACTAAACATGTATTTAATATTCATACACTAAACGTGTATTTAATATTCATACTCTAAACATGTATTTAATATTAATACAAAAACATGTATTTAAGTTTAATAAACTAAACATATATTTAATATTAATACACTAAACATGTATTTAATATTTATACACTAAACATGTATTTAATATTCATACACTAAACATGTATTTAATATTTATACACTGAACATGTATTTAATAATCATATACTAAACGTATATGTAATTATATACTAATCATATATTTAATATTCATACAGTAAACATGTATTTATTATCCTCTAAATAAGGCACACTTGGAAATAATGAATTTCTTTATGTGTGCAGTTGCGGCAGAAGTCCACAGGAGGGCGCACGTTCCCTCTTAATAAGTCCAGTCCTCTCCGTCTCTCTCTCTCTCTTTTTCCTTTTTTTTGTTTCTTTTTTTTTTTTTTACATAAGTTTGGTTTCTCATACACTTATATTTATAAACTAAACATGTATTTAATATTAATACACTAAACATGTATTTAATATTCATACACTAAACATGTATTTAATATTTATACACTAAACATGTATTTAATATTAATACAAAAACATGTATTTAATTTTAATAAACTAAACATATATTTAATATTAATACACTAAACATGTAGTTATTATTCATACACTAAACATGTATTTAATATTAATACACTAAACATGTATTTAATAATTATACACTAAAATGGAATTTAATATTAATACACTAAACATGTATTTAATATTAATACACTAAACATGTATTTAATATTTATACACTAAACATGTATTTAATATTAATACACTAAACATGTATTTAATATTAATACAAAAACATGTATTTAATTTTAATACACTAAACATATATTTAATATTAATACACTAAACATGTATTTAACATTCATACACTAAAAATGTATTTAATATTCATACACTAAACATGTTTTTAATATTAATACACTAAACATGTATTTAATATTAATACAAAAACATGTATTTAATTTTAATAAACTAAACATTTAATATGAATACACTAAACATGTATTTAATATTCATACGCTAAACATGTAGTTATTATTTATACACTAAACATGTATTTAATATTTATACACTAAACATGTATTTAATATTTTTACACTAAACGTGTATTTAATATTTATACACTAAAAGTGTATTTAATATTTATACACTAAACATGTATTTAATATTCATACACTAAACATGTATTTAATATTCATACACTAAACATGTAGTTATTATTCATACACTAAACATGTATTTAATATTAATACACCAAACATGTATTTAATATTTATACACTAAACATGTAGTTATTATTCATACACTAAACATGTATTTAATATTAATACACTAAACATGTATTTAATATTTATAAACTAAACATGTATTTAATATTTATACACTAAACATGTATTTAGTATTAATACAAAAACATGTATTTAATTTTAATAAACTGAATATAAATTTAATATTAATACACTGAACATGTATTTAATATTCATAAACTAAACAATATTTATACACTAAACATGTATTTAATATTCATACACTAAACATGTAGTTATTATTCATACACTAAACATGTATTTGATATTAATACACTAAACCTGTATTTAATATTCATACACTAAACATGTAGTTATTATTCATACACTAAACATGTATTTAATATTAATACACTAAACATGTATTTAATATTTATAAACTAAACATATATTTAATATTTATACACTAAACATGTATTTAATATTAATACAAAACATGTATTTAATATTCATAAACTAAACAATATTTATACACTAAACATGTATTTAATATTCATACACTAAACATGTATTTAATATTATACACTAAACATGTATTTAATATTCATACACTAAACATGTATTTAATATTCATACACTAAACGTGTATTTAATATTCATACACTAAACATGTATTTAATATTAATACAAAAACATGTATTTAAGTGTAATAAACTAAACAAATATTTAATATTAATACACTAAACATGTGTTTAATATGTATACAGTAAACATGTATTGAATATTCATACACTAAACATGTATTTAATATTCATACACTAAACATGTATTTAATATTCATACACTAAACATGTATTTAATATGAATACACTAAACATGTATTTAATATTTATATACTAAACATGTATTTAATTTTAATAAACTAAACATATATTTAATATTTATACACTAAACATATATTTAACATTTATACACTAAACATGAATTTAATATTAATACACTAAACATGTATTTGAGATTTATACACATAACAAGTATTTAATATTAATACAAAAACATGTATTTAATTTTAATAAACTAAACATATATTTAATATTATTACACTAAACATTTAGTTATTATTTATACACTAAACATGTATTTAATATTAATACACTAAACATGTATTTAATATTAATACACTAAACATGTATTTAATATTAATACACTAAACATGTATTTAATATTTATACACTAATCATCTATACAATATTAATACTCTAATCATGTATTTAATATTCATACACTAAATATGTATTTAATATTTATACACTTAACATGTATTTAATATTTACATACGAACCATGTATTTAATATTTATACACTAAACATGTATTTAATATTCATACATTAAACATGTATTTAATATTAATACACTAAACATGTATTTAATATTCATACATTAAACATGTATTTAATATTTATACACTAAACATGTATTTAATATTCATACACGAAACTTGTGTTTAATATTTATACACTACACATGTATTTAATATTCATACATTAAACATGTATTTAATATTCATACACTAAACATGTATTTAATATTTATACACTAAACATGTATTTAATATTCATACACTAAACATGTATTTAATATTAATACACTGATTATGTATTTAATGATCATATACTAAACGTATACGTAATTATACACTAATCATATATTTAATTTTCATACAGTAAACATGTATTTAATATTTATACACTAAACTTGTATTTAATATTCATACACTAAACATGTATTTAATATTAATACACTGAACATGTATTTAATATTAATACACTAAACATGTATTTAATATTTATACACTAAACATGTATTTAATATTCATACACTAAACATGTATTTAATATTAATACTCTAAACATGTATTTAATATTTATACACTAAACATGTATTTAATATTAATACAAAACATGTATTTAATTTTAATAAACTAAATATATATTTAATATTAATACACTAAACATGTATTTAATATTCATAAACTAAACATGTATTTAACATTTATACACTAAACATGTATTTAATATTCATACACTAAACATGTAGTTATTATTTATACACTAAACATGTATTTAATATTAATACACTAAACCTGTAGTTATTATTCATACACTAAACATGTATTTAATATTAATACACTAAACCTGTATTTAATATTTATACACTAAACATGTATTTAATATTAATACAAAAACATGTATTTAATTTTAATAAAGTAAACACATATTTAATATTAATACACTAAACATGTATTTAATATTAATACACTAAACCTGTATTTAATATTTATACACTAAACATGTATTTAATATTAATACAAAAACATGTATTTAATTTTAATAAAGTAAACACATATTTAATATTCATAAACTAAACATGTATTTAATATTCATACACTAAACGTGTATTTAATATTCATACTCTAAACATGTATTTAATATTAATACAAAAACATGTATTTAAGTTTAATAAACTAAACATATATTTAATATTCATACACTAAACATGTATTTTATATTCATACACTAAACATGTATTTAATATTCATACACTAAACATATATTTAATATTAATACACTGAACATGTATTTAATAATCATATACCAAACATATATGTAATTATATACTAATCATATATTTATATTCATACAGTAAACATGTATTTATTATCCTCTAAATAAGGCACACTTGGAAATAATGAATTTCTTCATGCGTGCAGTTGCGGCAGAAGTCCACAGGAGGGCGCACGTTCCCTCTTAATAAGTCCGGTCCTCTCCGTCTCTCTCTCTCTCTTTTTCCTTTTTTTTGTTTCTTTTACTTTTTTTTACATAAGTTTGGTTTCTCATACACTTATATTTATAAACTAAACATGTATTTAATATTAATACACTAAACATGTATTTAATATTAATACACTAAACATGTATTTAATATTTATACACTAAACATGTATTTAATATTAATACAAAAACATGTATTTAATTTTAATAAACTAAACATATATTTAATATTAATACACTAAACATGTATTTAATATTCATACACTAAACATGTATTTAATATTCATACACTGATTGATTGCATTACATCCGGAGATGCTTTCTTCTTCATTCACCTTAGGTGAATGGAGCCTTGGCCAGGAGAACTTGATATCTTCAGACGGTGTCCAGCGGTCATTGGGTGTTTCGACCCTGAACCGTAACACCCTACCGCTGGTGGGCCGGCAGTGGTGGCCAAGTCACTGCCTATCTCCTCCTCCTGGCTTCCAGCTCATCTCATCTCTCCTGCTCCATAACCAGCAAGAGGCTCTCTCCGCTGCCTCCCCCATCCTGCGAGCTGCTGTCTTTCTCTCCTTCCCCGTTATTCCCAAAGCTGTGAGCATTCTCCATACCGACTGGGCAGGGAATCCTCTGCAGCCGACCTCGACCGGGAACAGCCATGCCTGCCATCCTTTTCCCCTGCAGTCATTTAAAAGGTCCTGGTATTTAGCACTTTTCCTTTCAAAGGCTTGGTCGCAACCTTCTTCCCATGGGACTGTGAGTTCAATAAGAATGATCTTCTTTGCCTCTTCAGACCACAGCACCACATCCGGTCTCAGGGTTGTTTGTACAACCTGGGGGAACTGCAGCCTTCCTCCCAGGTCTACTTTCATATCCCAAGACCGTGCCATTTGCAGTAGGCTCTTCCTTGCTGTTGCTGTGGTTGGTGGCTTTTCTCCCTCGCTCACAAACTGGATGGATTTTGTTTTCCCTTGGGGTTGCTGTTTCTTGCATCTCTGCTGCTCCAAGGTGTTAGCCAGTGTCATGAGCACCTTGTCATGACGCCATCTGTATCTCCCTTGGGTGAGTGCTGTTTTACACCCTGACAGAATGTGTGCCATGGTACCCTTCTGCCCGCAAAGCTTGCATAGTGGATCCCCTCTCATGCCCCATCTGTGCAAGTTTGTTGGAGTCGGGAGTGTGTCATACACTGATCTCAGCAAGAAAGAGATGCGGAATGGTTCCAGCTTCCACAGATCTGCCCATGTGATCTTTCTCTTAGGGAGGTCCCATTTGGTCCAAGCTCCCTGGGACGCTAGTTCCACTGCTCTTGATATTCGACCTTCCTCTTCCAGGTTTCGTACTTCCTCCTGGACCATAGCTCTTCTTTCCCTGGGTTCTGCCTTACTCCATTGTTGGACATGGGAAGTTCCAAGACCCTGTCTCCCTGTGCACGGCATCCCTATGATGTCACGTAGCCTCAATATGCTCTCAACTTGTGCAACAGTTGTGTCAGCTGCCCACTTGCGTCCTGATCTTGTAGTGACGCCTGCGTGTCTGACTTGTTCGTCCTGGGTGTCTCTGTATGTCATTAAGACTCTGCACTCTGCTACCTTGAATTCCTCCACCACGGATGACAAGGGAAGCTGGAGCTGTCCTGATCTTATGTAGAGGCCTACTGATGTGAAGCTTGGAGGGATTCCCAGCCATTTTCTGAGGTTCTTGTTGATCTTTCTTTCCACTCCTTCTACGCGTGTCATAGGGATGTCATACACTGTCAACAGCCACATGAGTCTTGGTAACAGTCCATGTTGGTATAGCCATATTTTAAATTTACCAGGGAGTCCTAATTTTCCAATCTTCCTCAGCCACTCCTCTGTCTGCTTCTCTGTACTGGTGATGTTGTTCCTGTCAGTAAGTGAGCTGTCAAACCACTTTCCGAGGCACTTTATAGGGTTCTCCTCAATCGATGGAATCACTTCTCCTTGCACTTGCAGCTTGAACCTGTTCGTCAATTTACCTTTCCGGATCACCATGCTCCTTGATTTTTTGGGCTTAAACTTCATTCTGGACCATGTTGCCATGTGGTCCAGAACTGTTAGCACCCGTCTCGCCTCCACATGGGTTGTGGTCGTCACGGTGAGATCGTCCATGTAACCTCTTATTGGGGGTTGTTGAATGCCTGATTCCATTGCTGGTCCTCTGGCTTCTTTCCCAGCAGCTGTTATGAGGAGGTTCATACCCATGATAAAGAGGATGGGGGAGATTGTGCATCCAGTTACGATTCCTTTTTCCAGATTTTGCCACTGAGTTGTGAAATTGGCTGTCTTGAAACGTATCTGGATGCCCCCAAAGTAGCTGGTTATCATTCCCTTGATGTGCAGAGGGATGTGGTAATGGTCTAGTGCAGTGTGAATGAGGGCGTGAGGGATTGATCCGTAGGCGTTAGCCAGATCGAGCCAGACAACAGTCAGGTTGCCTTTGCTTGCTTTGGCCTCCCGGATCATCTGACTGAGAACTCCGGTGTGTTCCAGGCATCCAGAGAAGCCTGGTATTCCACCTTTTTGGATAGAGGTGTCAACATATCCGTTCTCAGTCACGTATATGGTCATCCTTTTTGCCAGTAAAGAAAAGAAGATTTTGCCTTCTACATTTAGAAGTGATATTGTACGGAATTGATTTTTTTTTTTTTACATAAGTTTGGTTTCTCATACACTTATATTTATAAACTAAACATGTATTTAATATTAATACACTAAACATGTATTTAATATTTATACACTAAACATGTATTTAATATTTATACACTAAACATGTATTTAATATTAATACAAAAACATGTATTTAATTTTAATAAACTAAACATATATTTAATATTAATACACTAAACATGTATTTAATATTCATACACTAAACATGTATTTAATATTCATACACTGATTATGTATTTAATAATCATATACTAAACGTATATGTAATTATACACTAATCATATATTTAATTTTCATACAGTAAACATGTATTTAATTTTATTAAACTAAATATAAATTTAATATTAATACACTAAACATGTATTTAATATTCATAAACTAAACAATATTTATACACTAAACATGTATTTAATATTCATACACTAAACATGTAGTTATTATTAATACACTAAACATGTATTTAATATTAATACACTAAACCTGTATTTAATATTTATACACTAAACATGTAGTTATTATTCATACACTAAACATGTATTTAATATTAATACACTAAACATGTATTTAATATTTATAAACTAAACATGTATTTAATATTTATACACTAAACATGTATTTAATATTAATACAAAAACATGTATTTAATTTTAATAAACTAAATATAAATGTAATATTAATACACTAAACATGTATTTAATATTCATAAACTAAACAATATTTATACACTAAACATGTATTTAATATTCATACACTAAATATGTAGTTATTATTCATACATTAAACCTGTATTTAATATTTATACACTAAACATGTATTTAATATTAATACACTAAACATGTATTTAATATTAATACACTAAATATGTATTTATTATATATCCACTAAACATGTATTTAATATTCATAAACTAAACATGTATTTAATATTCATACACTAAACATGTATTTAATATTAATACAAAAACATGTATTTAAGTTTAATAAACTAAACATATATTTAATATTAATACACTAAACATGTATTTAATATGTATACAGTAAACATGTATTGAATATTCATACACTAAACATGTATTTAATATTCATACACTAAACATGTATTTAATATTCATACACTAAACATGTATTTAATATTAATACACTAAACATGTATTTAATATTTATACACTAAACATGTATTTAATATTAATACAAAAACATGTATTTAATTTTAGTAAACTAAACATATATTTAATATTTATACACTAAACATATATTTAACATTTATACACTAGACATGAATTTAATATTAATACACTAAACATGTATTTGAGATTTATACACTTAACAAGTATTTAATATAATACAAAAACATGTATTTAATTTTAATAAACTAAACATATATTTAATATTATTACACTAAACATGTATTTAATATTTATACACTAAGCATGTATTTAATATTCATACACTAAACATTTAGTTATTATTTATACACTAAACATATATTTAATATTAATACACTAAACATGTATTTAATATTAATACACTAAACATGTATTTAATATTAATACACTAAACATGTATTTAATATTTATACACTAATCATCTATTTAATATTAATACTCTAATCATGTATTTAATATTTATACACTAAATATGTATTTAATATTCATACACTTAACATGTATTTAATATTTACACACAAAACGTGTATTTAATATTTATACACTAAACATGTATTTAATATTCATACATTAAACATGTATTTAATATTCATACACTAAACATGTATTTAATATTCATACATTAAACATGTATTTAATATTTATACACTAAACATGTATTTAATATTCATACACGAAACCTGTATTTAATATTTATACACTACACATGTATTTAATATTCATACATTAAACATGTATTTAATATTCATACACTAAACATGTATCTAATATTAATACACTAAACCTGTATTTAATATTAATACACTAAACATGTAGTTATTATTCATACACTAAACATGTATTTAATATTCATACACTAAATATGTAGTTATTATTCATACACTAAACATGTATTTAATATTTATACACTAAACATGTATTTAATATTAATACAAAAACATGTATTTAATTTTAATAAACTAAATATAAATGTAATATTTATACACTAAACATGTATTTAATATTCATAAACTAAACAATATTAATACACTAAACATGTATTTAATATTAATACACTAAATATGTATTTATTATATATCCACTAAACATGTAGTTAATATTCATACACTAAACATGTAGTTATTATTTATACACTAAACATGTATTTAATATTAATACAAAAACATGTATTTAATTTAAATAAAGTAAACACATATTTGATATTAATACACTAAACATGTATTTAATATTTATACACTAAACATGTATTTAATATTAATACACTAAATATTTATTTATTATTTATCCACTAAACATGTATTTAATATTCATAAACTAAACATGTATTTAATATTCATACACTAAACGTGTATTTAATATTCATACACTAAACATGTATTTAATATTAATACAAAAACATGTATTTAATTGTAATAAACTAAACATATATTTAATATTCATACACTAAACATGTATTTAATATTCATACACTAAACATGTATTTAATATTCATACACTAAACATGTATTTAATATTAATACACTGAACATGTATTTAATATTAATACAAAAAGATGTATTTAATTTTAATAAACTAAACATATATTTAATATTATTACACTAAACATGTATTTAATATTTATACACTAAACATGTATTTAATATTCATACACTAAACATGTATTTAATATTCATACATTAAACATGTATTTAATATTCATACACTAAACATGTATTTAATATTCATACATTAAACATGTATTTAATATTTATACACTAAACATGTATTTAATATTCATACACGAAACCTGTATTTAATATTTATACACTACACATGTATTTAATATTCATACATTAAACATGTATTTAATATTCATACACTAAACATGTATCTAATATTAATACACTAAACCTGTATTTAATATTAATACACTAAACATGTAGTTATTATTCATACACTAAACATGTATTTAATATTCATACACTAAATATGTAGTTATTATTCATACACTAAACATGTATTTAATATTTATACACTAAACATGTATTTAATATTAATACAAAAACATGTATTTAATTTTAATAAACTAAATATAAATGTAATATTTATACACTAAACATGTATTTAATATTCATAAACTAAACAATATTAATACACTAAACATGTATTTAATATTAATACACTAAATATGTATTTATTATATATCCACTAAACATGTAGTTAATATTCATACACTAAACATGTAGTTATTATTTATACACTAAACATGTATTTAATATTAATACAAAAACATGTATTTAATTTAAATAAAGTAAACACATATTTGATATTAATACACTAAACATGTATTTAATATTTATACACTAAACATGTATTTAATATTAATACACTAAATATTTATTTATTATTTATCCACTAAACATGTATTTAATATTCATAAACTAAACATGTATTTAATATTCATACACTAAACGTGTATTTAATATTCATACACTAAACATGTATTTAATATTATTCCAAAAACATGTATTTAATTGTAATAAACTAAACATATATTTAATATTCATACACTAAACATGTATTTAATATTCATACACTAAACATGTATTTAATATTCATACACTAAACATGTATTTAATATTAATACACTGAACATGTATTTAATATTAATACAAAAAGATGTATTTAATTTTAATAAACTAAACATATATTTAATATTATTACACTAAACATGTATTTAATATTTATACACTAAACATGTATTTAATATTCATACACTAAACATTTAGTTATTATTCATACACTAAACATATATATTTAATATTAATACACTAAACATGTATTTAATATTAATACACTAAACATGTATTTAAAATGTATACACTAATCATGTATTTAATATTAATACTCTAATCATGTATTTAATATTTACACACGAAACATGTATTTAATATTTATACACTAAACATGTATTTAATATTCATACATTAAACATGAATTTAATATTCATACACTAAACATGTATTTAATATTCATACATTAAACATGTATTTAATATTTATACACTAAACATGTATTTAATATTCATACATTAAACATGTATTTAATATTCATACACTAAACATGTAGTTATTATTCATACACTAAACATGCATTTAACATTTATACACTGAACATGTATTTAATATTAATACACTAAACATGTATTTAATATTTATACAATAAACATGTAGTTATTATTCATACACTAAACATGCATTTAACATTTATACACTAAACATGTATTTAATATTAATACAAAAACATGTATTTAATTTTAATAAACTAAACATTTAATATGAATACACTAAACATGTATTTAATATTCATACACTAAACATGTAGTTATTATTTATACACTAAACATGTATTTAATATTTATACACTAAACATGTATTTAATATTTTTACACTAAACGTCTATTTAATATTTATACACTAAAAGTGTATTTAATATTTATACACTAAACATGTATTTAATATTAATACACTAAACATGTATTTATTATTCATACACTAAACATGTATTTAATATTAATACACTAAACATGTATTTAATATTAATACACTAAACATGTAGTTATTATTCATACACTAAACATGTTTTAATATTCATACACTAATCATCTATTTAATATTAATACTCTAATCATGTATTTAATATTTATACACTAAATATGTATTTAATATTCATACACTTGACATGTATTTAATATTTACACACGAAACATGTATTTAATATTTATACACTAAACATTTATTTAATATTCATACATTAAACATGTATTTAATATTCATTAACTAAACATGTATTTAATATTCATATATTAAACATGTATTTAATATTTATACACTAAACATAAATTTAATATTCATACACGAAACTTGTATTTAATATTTATACACTACACATGTATTTAATATTCATACATTAAACATGTATTTAATATTCATACACTAAACATGTATTTAATATTTATACACTAAACATGTATTTAATATTCATACACTAAACATGTATTTAATATTTATACACTAAACATGTATTTAATATTTGTACACTAAATATGTATTTAATATTCATACACTAAACATGTATTTAATATTAATACACTGAACATGTATTTAATAATCATATACTAAACGTATATGTAATCATATACTAATCATATATTTAATATTCATTTAGTAAACATGTATTTATTATCCTCTAAATAAGGCACACTTGGAAATAATGAATTTCTTTATGTGTGCAGTTGCGGCAGAAGTCCACAGGAGGGCGCACGTTCCCTCTTAATAAGTCCGGTCCTCTCCGTCTCTCTATCTCTCTTTTTCCTTTTTTTTTGTTTCTTTTATTTTTTTTACATAAGTTTGGTTTCTCATTCACTTATATTTATACACTAAACATGTATTTAATTTTAATAAACTAAACATATATTTAATATTATTACACTAAACATGTATTTAATATTTATACACTGAATATGTATTTAATATTCATACACTAAACATTTAGTTATTATTTATACACTAAACATGTATTTAATATTAATACACTAAACATGTATTTAATATTAATACACTAAACATGTATTTAATATTTATACACTAATCATGTATTTAATATTAATACACTAATCATGTATTTAATATTCATACACTAAATATGTATTTACTATTCATACACTTAACATGTATTTAATATTAATACACTAAATATGTATTTAATATTCATACATTAAAATGTATTTAATATTCTTACACTAAACATGTATTTAATATTAATACACTAATCATGTATTTAATATTCATACACTAAATATGTATTTAATATTCACACACTTAACATGTATTTAATATTTATACACGAAACATGTATTAAATATTTATACACTAAACATGTATTTAATATTCATACATTAAAAATGTATTTAATATTCATACTTTAAACATGTATTTAATATTTATACACTAAGCATGTATTTAATATTCGTACACGAAACATGTATTTAATATTTATACACTAAACATGTATTTAATATTCATACATTAAACATGTATTTAATATTCATACATTAAACATGTATTTAATATTTATACACTAAACATGTATTTAATATTCATACACTAAACATGTATTTAATATTTATACAAAAACATGTATTTAATTTTAATAAACTAAACATATATTTAATATTCGTACACGAAACATGTATTTAATATTCATACATTAAACATGTATTTAATATTCATACACTAAACATGTATTTAATATTCGTACACGAAACATGTATTTAATATTTATACACTAAACATGTATTCAATATTTATACACTAAACATGTATTTAATATTTATACACTAAATATGTATTTAATATTCATACACTAAACATGTATTTAATATTTATACACTAAATATGTATTTAATATTCATACATTAAAATGTATTTAATATTCTTACACTAAACATGTATTTAATATTCATACATTAAACATGTATTTAATATTCATACACTAAACATCTATTTAATATTCGTACACGAAACATGTATTCAATATTTATACACTAAACATGTATTTAATATTTATACACTAAATATGTATTTAATATTCATACACTAAACATGTATTTAATATTAATACACTGAACATGTATTTAATAATCATATACTAAACGTATATGTAATCATATACTAATCATATATTTAATATTCATTTAGTAAACATGTATTTAATATCCTCTAAATAAGGCACACTTGGAAATAATGAATTTCTTTATGCGTGCAGTTGCGGCAGAAGTCCACAGGAGGGCGCACGTTCCCTCTTAATAAGTCCGGTCCTCTCCGCCTCTCTATCTCTCTTTTTCCTTTTTTTTTGTTTCTTTTTTTTTTTTTACATAAGTTTGGTTTCTCATACACTTATATTTATACACTAAACATGTATTTAATATTAATACATTAAACATGTATTTAATATTTATACACTAAACATGTTTTTAATATTAGTACAAAAACATGTATTTAATTTTAATAAACTAAACATATATTTAATATTAATACACTACACATGTATTTAATATTAATACAAAATCATGCATTTAATTTTAATAAACTAAACATATATTTAATATTAATACACTAAACATGTATTAAATATTCATACACTAAACATTTATTTAATATTCATTCAATAAAAATGTAGTTATTATTCTTACACTTAATATGTATTTAATATTAATACAAAAACATGTATTGAATTTTAATAAAGTAATCATATATTTAATATTAATACACTAAACATGTATTTAATATTTTTACACTAAACGTGTATTTAATATTTATACACTAAAAGTGTATTTAATATTAATACACTAAACATGTATTTAATATTTCTACACTAAACATGTATTTAATATTCATACACTAAACATGTATTTAATATGAATACACTAAACATGTATTTAATATTTATACACTAAACATGTATTTAATATTCATAAACTAAACATGTATTTAACATTTATACACTAAACATGTATTTAATATTCATACACTAAACATGTATTTAATATTCATTCAATAAACATGTAGTTATTATTCTTACACTTAATATGTATTTAATATTAATACAAAAACATGTATTTAATTTTAATAAACTAAACATGTATTTAATATTCATACACTAATTATATATTTAACATTCATACACTAAACATGAATCTAATATTAATACACTAAACATGTATTTGAGATTTATACACTTAACATGTATTTAATATTAATACACTAAACATGTATTTAATATTTATACACTAAACATGTATTTAATATTCATAAACTAAATATGTATTTAACATTTATACACTAAACATGTATTTAATATTCATACACTAAACATGTATTTAATATTCATACACTAAACATGTAGCTAATATTTATACACTAAACATGTATTTAATATTCGTTCAATAAACATGTAGTTATTATTCTTACACTTAATATGTATTTAATATTAATACAAAAACATGTATTTAATTTTAATAAACTAAACATATATTTAATATTAATAAACTAAACATGTATTTAATATTCATACACTAAACATGTATTTAATATTCATACACTAAACATGTAGTTATTATTTATACACTAAACATGTATTTAATATTAATACAGTAAACATGTATTAAATATTTATACACTAAACATGTATTTAATATTAATACAAAAACATGTATTTAATTTTAATAAACTAAATATATATTTAATATTAATACACTAAACATGTATTTAATATTTTTACACTAAACGTGTATTTAATATTCATACACTAAAAGTGTATTTAATATTCATACACTAAACATGTGTTTAATATTAATACACTAAACATCTAGTTATTATTCATACACTAAACATGTATTTAATATTAATACAAAACATGTATTTACGTTTAATAAACTAAACATATATTTAATAGTAATACACTAAAAATGTATTTAATATTTGTACAGTAAACATGTATTGAATATTCATACAAAAACATGTATTTAATTTTAATAAACTAAACATGTATTTAATATTATACACTAAACATGCATTTAATATTCATACACTAAACATGTATTTAATATGTATACACTAAACATGTATTTAATATTAATACACTAAACATGTATTTAATATTAATACACTAAACATGTATTTAATATTTTTACACTAAACGTGTATTTAATATTAATACACTAAATATGTATTTATTATATATCCACTAAACATGTATTTAATATTCATAAACTAAACATGTATTTAATATTCATACACCAAACGTGTATTTAATATTCATACACTAAACATGTATTTAATATTAATACAGTAAACATGTATTGAATATTCATACAAAAACATGTATTTAATTTTAATAAACAAAACATATATTTAATATTATTACACTAAACATGTATTTAATATTCATGCACCAAACATGTATTTAATATTTATACACTAAACATGTATTTAATATTAATACAAAAACATGTATTTAATTTTAATAAACTAAACATATATTTAATATTATTACACTAAACATGTATTTAATATTTATACACTGAACATGTATTTAATAGTTATACACTAATCATGTATTCAATATTAATACACAAATCATGTATTTAATACTCATACACTAAATATGTATTTAATATTCATACACTTAACATGTATTTAATATTTATTCATGAAACATATATTTAATATTCATACACTAAACATGTATTTAATATTCATACATTAAAAATGTATTTAATATTCATACACTAAACATGTATTTAATATTCATACATTAAACATGTATTTAATATTTATACACTAAAAATGTATATAATATTCGTACACGAAACATGTATTTAATATTTATACACTAAACATGTATTTAATATTCATACACTAAACATGTATTTAATATTTGTACACTAAATATGTATTTAATATTCATACACTAAACATGTATTTAATATTAATACACTGAACATGTATTTAATAATCATATACTAAACGTATATGTAATCATATACTAATCATATATTTAATATTCATTTAGTAAACATGTATTTATTATCCTCTAAATAAGGCACACTTGGAAATAATGAATTTCTTTATGCGTGCAGTTGCGGCAGAAGTCCACAGGAGGGCACACGTTCCCTCTTAATAAGTCCGGTCCTCTCCGTCTCTCTATCTCTCTTTTTCCTTTTTTTTTGTTTCTTTTATTTTTTTTACATGAGTTTGGTTTCTCATTCACTTATATTTATACACTAAACATGTATTTAATATTAATACACTAAACATGTATTTAATATTTATACACTAAACATGTATTTAATATCAATACAAAAACATGTATTTAATTTAAATAAACTAAACATAAATTTAATATTCATACACTAAACATGTATTTAATATTAATACAAAAACATGTATTTAATTTTAATAAACTAAACACATATTTAATATTAATACACTAAACATGTATTAAATATTCATACACTAAACATGTATTTAATATTCATTCAATAAACATGTAGTTATTATTCTTACACTTAATATGTATTTAATATTAATACAAAAACATGTATTTAATTTTAATAAACTAAACATGTATTTAATATTCATACACTAAACATATATTTAACATTCATACACTAAACATGAATCTAATATTAATACACTAAACATGTATTTGAGATATATACACTTAACATGTATTTAATATTAATACACTAAACATGTATTTAATATTTATACACTAAACATGTATTTAATATTCATAAACTAAACATGTATTTAACATTTATACACTAAACATGTATTTAATATTCATACACTAAACATGTATTTAATATTCATACTCTACACATGTAGCTAATATTTATACACTAAACATGTATTTAATATTCATTCAATAAACATGTAGTTATTATTCTTACACTTAATATGTATTTAATATTAATACAAAAACATGTATTTAATTTTAATAAACTAAACATATATTTAATATTCATACACTAAACATGTAGTTATTATTTATACACTAAACATGTATTTAATATTAATACAGTAAACATGTATTAAATATTTATACACTAAACATGTATTTAATATTAGAACAAAAACATGTATTTAATATTTATACACTAAACATGTATTTAATATTAATACACTAAATATGTATTTATTATATATCCACTAAACATGTATTTAATATTCATAAACTAAACATGTATTTAATATTCATGCACTAAACGTGTATTTAATATTCATACACTAAACATGTATTTAATATTAATACAAAACATGTATTTACGTTTAATAAACTAAACATATATTTAATATTATTAAACTAAACATGTATTTAATATTTATACACTGAACATGTATTTAATATTAATACACTGATCATGTATTTAATATTCATACACTAAATATGTATTTAATATTCATACACTTAACATGTATTTAATATTTATACACGAAACATGTATTTAATATTCATACATTAAACATGTATTTAATATTTATACACTAAACATGTATTTAATATTCATACACTAAACATGTAGTTATTATTTATACACTAAACATGTATTTAATATTAATACAGTAAACATGTATTTAATATTAATACACTAAGCATGTATTTAATATTAATACAAAAACATGTATTTAATTTTAATAAACTAAACATATATTTAATATTATTACACTAAACATGTATTTAATATTTATACACTGAACATGTATTTAAAAGTTATACACTAATCATGTATTTAATATTAATACACTAATCATGTATTTAATATTCATACACTTAACATGTATTTAATATTTATTCACAAAACATGTATTTAATATTCATACATTAAACATGTATTTAATATTTATACACTAAACATGTATTTAATATTCGTACACGAAACATGTATTTAATATTTATACACTAAACATGTATTTAATATTCATTCAATAAACATGTAGTTATTATTCTTACATATAATATGTATTTAATATTAATACAAAAACATGTATTCAATATTAATAAACTAAACATATATTTAATATTAATACAGTAAACATGTATTAAATATTTATACACTAAACATGTATTTATTATTAATACAAAAACATGTATTTAATTTTAATAAACTAATCATATATTTAATATTAATACACTAAACATGTATTTAATATCTTTACACTAATTGTGTATTTAATATTTATACACTAAAAGTGTATTTAATATTAATACACTAAACATGTATTTAATATTAATATACTAAACATGTATTTAATATTTATACACTAAACATGTATTTAATATTCATAAACTAAACATGTATTTAACATTTATACACTAAACATGTATTTATTATATATCCACTAAACATGTATTTAATATCTTTACACTAATTGTGTATTTAATATTTATACACTAAAAGTGTATTTAATATTAATACACTAAACATGTAGTTATTATTTATACACTAAACATGTATTTAATATTAATACACTAAACATGTATTTAATATTTATACACTAAACATGTATTTAATATTAATACACTAAATATGTATTTATTATATATCCACTAAACATGTATTTAATATTCATAAACTAAACATGTATTTAATATTTATACACTAAACATGTATTTAATATTAATACAAAACATGTATTTATGTTTAATAAACCAAACATATATGTAATATTAATACACTAAACATGTATTTAATATTTATACGGTAAACATGTATTGAATATTCATACACTAAACATGTATTTAATTTTATACACTAAACATGCATTTATTATTCATACACTAAACATGTATTCAATATTTATACACTAAACATGTATTTAATATTAATACAAAAACATGTATTTAATTTTAATAAACTAAACATATATTTAATATTATTACACTAAACATGTATTTAATATTTATACACTGAACATGTATTTAATAGTTATACACTAATCATGTATTTAATATTAATACACTAATCATGTATTTAATATTCATACACTTAACATGTATTTAATATTTATTCACGAAACATGTATTTAATATTTATACACTAAACATGTATTTAATATTAATACACTGAACATGTATTTAATTTTTAATAAACTAAACATATATTTAATATTAATACACTAAACATGTATTTAATATTAATACACTAAACATGTATTTAATATTAATACACTGAACATGTATTTAATTTTTAATAAACTAAACATGTATTTAATATTAATACAGTAAACATGTATTAAATATTTATACACTAAACATGTATTTAATATTCATTCAATAAACATGTAGTTATTATTCTTACACTTAATATGTATTTAATATTAATACAAAAACATGTATCTAATTTTAATAAACTAAACATATATTTAATATTAATACAGTAAACATTAATTAAATATTTATACACTAAACATGTATTTAATATTAATACAAAAACATGTATTTAATTTTAATAAACTAATCATATATTTAATATTAATACACTAAACGTGTATTTAATATTTATACACTAAAAGTGTATTCAATATTAATACACTAAACATGTATTTAATATTAATACACTAAACATGTATTTAATATTTATACACTAAACATGTATTTAATATTCATAAACTAAACATGTATTTAACATTTATACACTAAACATGTATTTAATATTCATACACTAAACATGTAGTTATTATTTATACACTAAACATGTATTTAATATTAATACACTAAACATGTATTTAATATTTATACACTAAACATGTATTTAATATTAATACACTAAAGATGTATTTATTATATATCCACTAAACATGTATTTAATATTCATAAACTAAACATGTATTTAATATTTATACACTAAACATGTATTTAATATTAATACAAAACATGTATTTACGTTTAATAAACTAAACATATATTTAATATTAATACACTAAACATGTATTTAATATGTATACAGTAAACATGTATTGAATATTCATACACTAAACATGTATTTAATATTATACACTAAACATGCATTTAATATTCATACACTAAACATGTATTTAATATTTATACACTAAACATGTATTTAATATTAATACAAAAACATGTATTTAATTTTAATAAACTAAACATATATTTAATATTATTACACTAAACATGTATTTAATATTTATACACTGAACATGTATTTAAAAGTTATACACTAATCATGTATTTAATATTAATACACTAATCATGTATTTAATATTCATACACTTAACATGTATTTAATATTTATTCACAAAACATGTATTTAATATTCATACATTAAACATGTATTTAATATTTATACACTAAACATGTATTTAATATTCGTACACGAAACATGTATTTAATATTTATACACTAAACATGTATTTAATATTCATTCAATAAACATGTAGTTATTATTCTTACATATAATATGTATTTAATATTAATACAAAAACATGTATTCAATATTAATAAACTAAACATATATTTAATATTAATACACTAAACATGTATTTAATATTTATACACTAAACATGTATTTAATATTCATACACTAAACATTTAGTTATTATTCATAAACTAAACATATATTTACTATTAATACACTAAACATGTATTTAATATTTATACACTAAACATGTATTTAATATTTATACACTAAACATGTATTTAATATTCATACACTAAACATGTATTTAATATTAATACACTGAACATGTATTTAATAATCATATACTAAACGTATATGTAATCATATACTAATCATATATTTAATATTCATACTGTAAACATGTATTTCTTATCCTCTAAATAAGGCACACTTGGAAATAATGAATTTCTTTATGTGTGCAGTTGCGGAAAAACTCCACAGGAGGGCGCACGTTCCCTCTTAATAAGTCCGGTCCTCTCCGTCTCTCTCTCTCTCTTTTTTTTTCCTTTTTTTTTGTTTCTTTTATTTTTTTTACATAAGTTTGGTTTCTCATACACTTATATTTATACACTAAACATGTATTTAATATTAATACACTAAACATGTATTTAATATTAATACACTAAACATGTATTTAATATTAGTACAAAAACATGTATTTAATTTTAATAAACTAAACATATATTTAATATTAATGCACTAAACATGTATTTAATATTAATACGAAAGCATGTATTTAATTTTAAACATATATTTAATATTAATACACTAAACATATATTACATATTCATACACTAAACATTTATTTAATATTCATTCAATAAACATGTAGTTATTATTCTTACACTTAATATGTATTTAATATTAATACAAAAACATGTATTTAATTTTAATAAACTAATCATATATTTAATATTAATACACTAAACATGTATTTTATATTTATACACTAAACATGTATTTAATATTCATACACTAAACATGTATTTAATATTAATACACTAAACATGTATTTAATATTTATACACTGAACATGTATTTAAAAGTTATACACTAATCATGTATTTAATATTAATACACTAATCATGTATTTAATATTCATACACTTAACATGTATTTAATATTTATTCACAAAACATGTATTTAATATTCATACATTAAACATGTATTTAATATTCATACACTAAACGTGTATTTAATATTCATACACTAAACATGTATTTAATATTAATACAAAACATGTATTTAAGTTGAATAAACTAAACATATATTTAATATTAATACACTAAACATATATTTAATATTCATACACTAAACATGCATTTAATATTCATACACTAAACATGTATTTAATATTTTACACTAAACATGCATTTAATATTCATACACTAAACATGTATTTAATATTTATACACTAAACATGTATTTAATATTAATACAAAAACATGTATTTAATTTTAATAAACTAAACATATATTTAATATTCATACATTAAACATGTATTTAATATTTATACACTAAACATGTATTTAATATTCATACACTAAACATGTAGTTATTATTCATACACTAAACATGTATTTAATATTAATACACTAAACCTGTATTTAATATTTATACACTAAACATGTATTTAATATTCATACACTAAACATGTATTTAATATTAATACACTAAATATGTATTTATTATATATCAACTAAACATGTATTTAATATTCATAAACTAAACATGTATTTAATATTCATACACTAAACGTGTATTTAATATTCATACACTAAACATGTATTTAATATTAATACGAAAACATGTATCTAAGTTTAATAAACTAAACATATGTTTAATATCAATACACTAAACATGTATTTAATATTTATACACTAAACATGTATTTAATATTAACACACTAAATATGTATTTATTATATATCAACTAAACATGTATTTAATATTCATAAACTAAACATGTATTTAATATTCATACACTAAACGTGTATTTAATATTCATACACTAAACATGTATTTAATATTAATACAAAAACATGTATTTAAGTTTAATAAACTAAACATGTATTTAATATTAATTCACTAAACATGTATTTAATATGTATACAGTAAACATGTATTGAATATTCATACACTAAACATGTATTTAATATTCATACACTAAACATGTATTTAATATTCATACACTAAACATGTATTTAATATTAATACACTAAACATGTATTTAATATTTATACACTAAACATGTATTTAATATTAATACAAAAACATGTATTTAATTTTAATAAACTAAACATGTATTTAATATTCATACACTAAACATATATTTAACATTCATACACTAAACATGAATCTAATATTAATACACTAAACATGTATTTAATATTTATACACTTAACATGTATTTAATATTAATACAAAAACATGTATTTAATTTTAATAAACTAAACATATATTTAATATTATTACACTAAACATGTATTTAATATTTATACACTAAACATGTATTTAATATTAATACACCAAACATGTAATATTTATACACTAATCATGTATTTAATATTAATACTCTAATCATGTATTTAATATTTATACACTAAATATGTATTTAATATTCATACACTTAACATGTATTTAATATTTATTCACGAAACATGTATTTAATATTTATACACTAAACATGTATTTAATATTAATACACTGAACATGTATTTAATTTTTAATAAACTAAACATATATTTAATATTAATACACTAAACATGTATTTAATATTAATACACTAAACATGTATTTAATATTCATACACTAAACATGTATTTAATATTAATACAGTAAACATGTATTAAATATTTATACACTAAACATGTATTTAATATTCATACACTAAACATGTATTTAATATTCATACATTAAACATGTATTTAATATTTATACACTAAACATGTATTTAATATTCGTACACGAAACATGTATTTAATATTTCTACAAAAACATGTATTTAATTTTAATAAACTAAACATATATTTAATATTAATACACTAAACATGTATTTAATATTCATACACTAAACATGTATTTAATATTAATACACTAAACATGTATTTAATATTAATACAAAAACATGTATTTAATATTAATTAATACACTAAACATGTGTTTAATATTTATACAAAAAACATGTATTTAATTTTAATAAACTAAACATATATTTAATATTAATACACTAAACATGTATTTAATATTTATACACTAAACATGTATTTAATATTCATACACTAAACATGTAGTTATTATTAATACACTAAACATGTATTTAATATGTATACACTAAATTTGTATTTAATATTCATACACTAAACATGTATTTAATATTAATACACTGAACATGTATTTAATAATCATATACTAAACGTATATGTAATCATGTACTAATCATATATTTAATATTCATTTAGTAAACATGTATTTATTATCCTCTAAATAAGGCACACTTGGAAATAATGAATTTCTTTATGTGTGCAGTTGCGGCAGAAGTCCACAGGAGGGCGCACGTTCCCTCTTAATAAGTCCGGTCCTCTCCGCCTCTCTATCTCTCTTTTTCCTTTTTTTTGTTTCTTTTATTTTTTTTACATAAGTTTGGTTTCTCATACACTTATATTTATACACTAAACATGTATTTAATATTAATACACTAAACATGTATTTAATATTTATACACTAAACATGTATTTAATATTAGAACAAAAACATGTATTTAATTTTGATAAACTAAACATATATTTAATATTAATACACTAAACATGTATTTAATATTAATACAAAAACATGTATTTAATTTTAATAAACTAAATATATATTTAATATTAATACACTAAACATGTATTTAATATTCATAAACTAAACATGTATTTAATATTTATACACTAAACATGTATTTAATATTAATACACTAAACATGTATTTAATATTTATACACTAAACATGTATTTAATATTAGAACAAAAACATGTATTTAATATTTATACACTAAACATGTATTTAATATTCATACACTAAACATGTAGTTATTATTCATACACTAAACATGTATTTAATATTAATTCACTAAACATGTATTTAATATTTATACACTAAACATGTATTTAATATTCATAAACTAAACATGTATTTAACATTTATACACTAAACATGTATTTAATATTCATACACTAAACATGTAGTTATTATTTATACACTAAACATGTATTTAATATTAATACACTAAACATGTATTTAATATTTATACACTAAACATGTATTTAATATTAATACACTAAATACGTATTTATTATATATCCACTAAACATGTATTTAATATTCATAAACTAAACATGTATTTAATATTCATACACTAAACGTGTATTTAATATTCATACACTAAACATGTATTTAATATTAATACAAAACATGTATTTACGTTTAATAAACTAAACATATATTTAATATTATTAAACTAAACATGCATTTAATATTTATACACTGAACATGTATTTAATATTAATACACTAATCATGTATTTAATATTCATACACTAAATATGTATTTAATATTCATACACTTAACATGTATTTAATATTTATACACGAAACATGTATTTAATATTTAAACACTAAACATGTATTTAATATTCATACATTAAACATGTACTTAATATTCATACACTAAACATGTATTTAATATTTATACACTAAACATGTATTTAATATTCATACATTAAACATGTATTTAATATTTATACACTAAACATGTATTTAATATTCATACACTAAACATGTAGTTATTATTTATACACTAAACATGTATTTAATATTAATACAGTAAACATGTATTTAATATTAATACACTAAGCATGTATTTAATATTAATACAAAAACATGTATTTAATTTTAATAAACTAAATATATATTTAATATTCATACACTAAACGTGTATTTAACATTCATACACTAAACATGTATTTAATATTAATACACTAATCATGTATTTAATATTCATAAACTAAATATGTATTTAATATTTATACACTAAACATGTATTTAATATTCATACATTAAAAATGTATTGAATATTCATACACTAAACATGTATTTAATATTATACACTAAACATGCATTTAATATTCATACACTAAACATGTATTTAATATTTATACACTAAACATGTATTTAATATTAATACAAAAACATGTATTTAATTTGAATAAACTAAACATATATTTAATATTATTACACTAAACATGTATTTAATATTTATACACTGAACATGTATTTAATAGTTATACACGAAACATGTATTTAATATTTAAACACTAAACATGTATTTAATATTCATACATTAAACATGTACTTAATATTCATACACTAAACATGTATTTAATATTAATACACTGAACATGTATTTAATAATCATATACTAAACGTATATGTAATCATATACTAATCATATATTTAATATTCATTTAGTAAACATGTATTTATTATCCTCTAAATAAGGCACACTTGGAAATAATGAATTTCTTTATGTGTGCAGTTGCGGCAGAAGTCCACAGGAGGGCGCACGTTCCCTCTTAATAAGTCCGGTCCTCTCCGCCTCTCTATCTCTCTTTTTCCTTTTTTTTGTTTCTTTTATTTTTTTTACATAAGTTTGGTTTCTCATACACTTATATTTATACACTAAACATGTATTTAATATTCATAAACTAAACATGTATTTAATATTTCTACAAAAACATGTATTTAATTTTAATAAACTAAACATATATTTAATATTAATACACTAAACATGTATTTAATATTCATACACTAAACATGTATTTAATATTAATACACTAAACATGTATTTAATATTAATACAAAAACATGTATTTAATATTAATACACTAAACATGTGTTTAATATTTATACAAAAAACATGTATTTAATTTTAGTAAACTAAACATATATTTAATATTAATACACTAAACATGTATTTAATATTTATACACTAAACATGTATTTAATATTCATACACTAAACATGTAGTTATTATTAATACACTAAACATGTATTTAATATGTATACACTAAATATGTATTTAATATTCATACACTAAACATGTATTTAATATTAATACACTGAACATGTATTTAATAATCATATACTAAACGTATATGTAATCATGTACTAATCATATATTTAATATTCATTTAGTAAACATGTATTTATTATCCTCTAAATAAGGCACACTTGGAAATAATGAATTTCTTTATGTGTGCAGTTGCGGCAGAAGTCCACAGGAGGGCGCACGTTCCCTCTTAATAAGTCCGGTCCTCTCCGCCTCTCTATCTCTCTTTTTCCTTTTTTTTGTTTCTTTTATTTTTTTTACATAAGTTTGGTTTCTCATACACTTATATTTATACACTAAACATGTATTTAATATTAATACACTAAACATGTATTTAATATTTATACACTAAACATGTATTTAATATTAGAACAAAAACATGTATTTAATTTTGATAAACTAAACATATATTTAATATTAATACACTAAACATGTATTTAATATTAATACAAAAACATGTATTTAATTTTAATAAACTAAATATATATTTAATATTAATACACTAAACATGTATTTAATATTCATAAACTAAACATGTATTTAACATTTATACACTAAACATGTATTTAATATTAATACACTAAACATGTATTTAATATTTATACACTAAACATGTATTTAATATTAGAACAAAAACATGTATTTAATATTTATACACTAAACATGTATTTAATATTCATACACTAAACATGTAGTTATTATTCATACACTAAACATGTATTTAATATTAATACACTAAACATGTATTTAATATTTATACACTAAACATGTATTTAATATTCATAAACTAAACATGTATTTAACATTTATACACTAAACATACTAAAGTATTGTCCGATCATTACCTTATAAAATTCGAGGTTCAGACGCATGTTCGTCAAACTAATAATAATAATAACTGCTATAGCAGCCGCAACATTAATACGGCCACAACGACAACTCTTGCTGACCTACTGCCCTCGGTAATGGCACCATTCCCAAAGTATGTAGGCTCTATTGATAACCTCACTAACAACTTTAACGACGCCCTGCGCGAAACCATTAATAACATAGCACCGCTAAAGTTAAAAAAGGCTCCAAAAAAGCGCACCCCGTGGTTTACAGAAGAAACTAGAGCTCAGAAATTATTATGCAGAAAGCTGGAACGCAAATGGCGCACGACTAAACTTGAGGTGCACCATCAAGCATTTAGTGATGGTTTAATAACTTATAAACGCATGCTTACCTTAGCTAAAGCTAATTATTACTCAAATCTCATCCACCGTAATAAAAACGATCCTAAATTTTTGTTTAGTACGGTAGCATCGCTTAACCAACAAGGGACTCCTTCCAGTAGCTCCACCCACTCAGCTGATGACTTTATGCAATTCTTTAGTAAGAAAATTGAAGTCATTAGAAAGGAGATTAAAGACAATGCGTCCCAGCTACAACGGGGTTCTATTAACACTGACACGATTGTATATACGGCGGATACTGCCCTCCAAAATACTTTCTCTCGTTTTGAGGAAATAACATTAGAGGAATTGTTACAACGTGTAAATGGAATAAAACAAACAACATGTTTACTTGACCCTCTTCCTGGGAAACTGATCAAGGAGCTCTTTGTATTATTAGGTCCATCAGTGCTAAATATTATAAACTTATCACTTTCCTCGGGCACTGTTCCCCTAGCATTCAAAAAAGCGGTTATTCATCCTCTTCTTAAAAGACCTAACCTCGATCCTGACCTCATGGTAAACTACCGACCGGTGTCTCACCTTCCCTTTATTTCAAAAATCCTCGAAAAAATTGTTGCGGAGCAGTTAAATGAACACTTAGCGTCTAACAATCTATGTGAAACCTTTCAATCCGGTTTCAGGGCAAATCACTCCACGGAGACAGCCCTCGCAAAAATGACTAATGATCTATTGCTAACGATGGATTCTGATGCGTCATCTATGTTGCTGCTCCTCGATCTTAGCGCTGCTTTCGATACCGTCGATCATAATATTTTATTAGAACGTATCAAAACACGAATTGGTATGTCAGACTTAGCCCTGTCTTGGTTTAACTCTTATCTTACTGATAGGATGCAGTGTGTCTCCCATAACAATGTGACCTCGGACTACGTTAAGGTAACGTGTGGAGTTCCCCAGGGTTCGGTCCTTGGCCCTGCACTCTTCAGCATCTACATGCTGCCGCTAGGTGACATCATACGCAAATACGGTGTTAGCTTTCACTGTTATGCTGATGACACCCAACTCTACATGCCCCTAAAGCTGACCAACACGCCGGATTGTAGTCAGCTGGAGGCGTGTCTTAATGAAATTAAACAATGGATGTCCGCTAACTTTTTGCAACTCAATGCCAAAAAAACGGAAATGCTGATTATCGGTCCTGCTAGACACCGAACTCTATTTAATAATACAACTCTAACATTTGACAACCAAACAATTAAACAAGGCGACACGGTAAAGAATCTGGGTATTATCTTCGACCCAACTCTCTCCTTTGAGGCACACATTAAAAGCGTTACTAAAACGGCCTTCTTTCATCTCCGTAATATCGCTAAAATTCGCTCCATTCTGTCCACTAAGGACGCTGAGATCATTATCCATGCGTTTGTTACGTCTCGCCTCGACTACTGTAACGTATTATTTTCGGGTCTCCCCATGTCTAGCATTAAAAGATTACAGTTGGTACAAAATGCGGCTGCTAGACTTTTGACAAGAACAAGAAAGTTTGATCACATTACGCCTGTACTGGCTCACCTGCACTGGCTTCCTGTGCACTTAAGATGTGACTTTAAGGTTTTACTACTTACGTATAAAATACTACACGGTCTAGCTCCATCCTATCTTGCCGATTGTATTGTACCATATGTCCCGGCAAGAAATCTGCATTCAAAGGATTCCGGCTTGTTAGTGATTCCCAAAGCCCAAAAAAAGTCTGCGGGCTATAGAGCGTTTTCCGTTCGGGCTCCAGTACTCTGGAATGCCCTCCCGGTAACAGTTCGAGATGCCACCTCAGTAGAAGCATTTAAGTCTCACCTTAAAACTCATTTGTATACTGTAGCCTTTAAATAGACTCCCTTTTTAGACCAGTTGATCTGCTGTTTCTTTTCTTTTTCTTCTATGTCCCACTCTCCCCTGTGGAGGGGGTCCGGTCCGATCCGGTGGCCATGTACTGCTTGCCTGTGTATCGGCTGGGGACATCTCTGCGCTGCTGATCCGCCTCGACATCTCTGCGCTGCTGATCCGCCTCCGCTTGGGATGGTTTCCTGCTGGCTCCGCTGTGAACGGGACTCTCGCTGCTGAGTTGGAACCGCTTTGGACTGGACTCTCGCGACTGTGTTGGATCCATTGTGGATTGAACTTTCACAGTATCATGTTAGACCCGCTCGACATCCATTGCTTTCCTCCTCTCTAAGGTTGTCATAATCATTATTGTCACCGACGTCCCACTGGATCATTATTGTCACCGATGTCCCACTGGGTGTGAGTTTTCCTTGCCCTTATGTGGGCCTACCGAGGATGTCGTGGTGGTTTGTGCAGCCCTTTGAGACACTAGTGATTTAGGGCTATATAAGTAAACATTGATTGATTGATTGATTGAATATTCATACACTAAACATGTAGTTATTATTTATACACTAAACATGTATTTAATATTAATACACTAAACATGTATTTAATATTTATACACTAAACATGTATTTAATATTAATACACTAAATATGTATTTATTATATATCCACTAAACATGTATTTAATATTCATAAACTAAACATGTATTTAATATTCATACACTAAACATGTATTTAATATTAATACAAAACATGTATTTACGTTTAATAAACTAAACATATATTTAATATTATTAAACTAAACATGTATTTAATATTAATACACTAATCATGTATTTAATATTCATACACTAAATATGTATTTAATATTCATACACTTAACATGTATTTAATATTTATACACGAAACATGTATTTAATATTTATACACTAAACATGTATTTAATATTCATACATTAAACATGTACTTAATATTCATACACTAAACATGTATTTAATATTCATACACTAAACATGTATTTAAAATTCATACATTAAACATGTATTTAATATTTATACACTAAACATGTATTTAATATTCATACACTAAACATGTAGTTATTATTTATACACTAAACATGTATTTAATATTAATACAGTAAACATGTATTTAATATTAATACACTAAGCATGTATTTAATATTAATACAAAAACATGTATTTAATTTTAATAAACTAAATATATATTTAATATTCATACACTAAACGTGTATTTAATATTCATACACTAAACATGTATTTAATATTAATACACTAATCATGTATTTAATATTCATAAACTAAATATGTATTTAATATTTATACACTAAATATGTATTTAATATTCATACATTAAAAATGTATTGAATATTCATACACTAAACATGTATTTAATATTATACACTAAACATGCATTTAATATTCATACACTAAACATGTATTTAATATTTATACACTAAACATGTATTTAATATTAATACAAAAACATGTATTTAATTTTAATAAACTAAACATATTTAATATTATTACACTAAACATGTATTTAATATTTATACACTGAACATGTATTTAATAGTTATACACTAATCATGTATTTAATATTAATACACTAATCATGTATTTAATATTCATACACTAAATATGTATTTAATATTCATACACTTAACATGTATTTAATATTTATACACGAAACATGTATTTAATATTATACACTAAACATGTATTTAATATTCATACATTAAAAATGTATTTAATATTCATACACTAAACATGTATTTAATATTCATACATTAAACATGTATTTAATATTCATACACTAAACATGTATTTAATATTCGTACACGAAACATGTATTTAATATTTATACACTAAACATGTATTTAATATTCATACATTAAACATGTATTCAATATTCATACACTAAACATGTATTTAATATTTATACAAAAACGTGTATTTAATTTTAATAAACTAAACATATATTTAATATCAATACACTAAACATGTATTTAATATTTATACACTAAACATGTATTTAATATTCATACAAAAACATGTATTTAATTTTAATAAACTAAATATATATTTAATATTAATACACAAAACATGTATTTAATATTCATGAACTAAACATGTATTTAACATTTATACACTAAACATGTATTTAATATTCATACACTAAACATGTATTTAATTTTTGATAAATTAAACATATATTTAATATTAATACACTAAACATGTATTTAATATTAGAACAAAAACATGTATTTAATTTTGATAAACTAAACATATATTTAATATTATTACACTAAACATGTATTTAATATTTATACACTGAACATGTATTTAATAGTTATACACTAATCATGTATTTAATATTAATACACTAATCATGTATTTAATATTCATACACTAAATATGTATTTAATATTCATACATTTAACATGTATTTAATATTTATACACGAAACATGTATTTAATATTTATACACTAAACATGTATTTAATATTCATACATTAAAAATTTATTTAATATTCATACACTAAACATGTATTTAATATTCATACATTAAACATGTATTTAATATTCATACACTCAACATGTATTTAATATTCGTACACGAAACATGTATTTA
Source organism: Nerophis ophidion (assembly GCF_033978795.1). Lineage (NCBI taxonomy): Eukaryota > Metazoa > Chordata > Actinopteri > Syngnathiformes > Syngnathidae > Nerophis > Nerophis ophidion. Next base: position 839,735 of record NW_026906959.1, on the reverse strand, counting down.
ATATTTATACACTAAACATGTATTTAATATTCATACATTAAACATGTATTTAATATTCATACACTAAACATGAGTTTAATATTCATACACCAAACATGTATTTAATATTCATACACTAAACATGTATTTAATATTTATACAAAAACGTGTATTTAATTTTAATAAACTAAACATATATTTAATATCAATACACTAAACATGTATTTAATATTTATACACTAAACATGTAGTTAATATTCATACACTAAACATGTAGTTATTATTTATACATTAAACATGTATTTAATATTAATACAAAAACATGTATTTAATTTTAATAAACTAAATATATATTTAATATTAATACACTAAACATGTATTTAATATTCATGAACTAAACATGTATTTAACATTTATACACTAAACATGTATTTAATATTCATACACTAAAAATGTATTTAATTTTTGATAAATTAAACATATATTTAATATTAATACACTAAACATGTATTTAATATTCATACACTAAACATGTATTTAATATTCATATTCTAAACATGTAGTTATTATTCATACACTAAACATGTATTTAATATCAATACAGTAAACATGTATTAAATATTTATACACTAAACATGTATTTAATATTCATTCAATAAACATGTAGTTATTATTCTTACACTTAATATGTATTTAATATTAATACAAAAACATGTATCTAATTTTAATAAACTAAACATATATTTAATATTAATACAGTAAACATGTATTAAATATTTATACACTAAACATGTATTTAATATTAATACAAAAACATGTATTTAATTTTAATAAACTAATCATATATTTAATATTAATACACTAAACATGTATTTAATATCTTTACACTAATTGTGTATTTAATATTTATACACTAAAAGTGTATTTAATATTCATACACTAAACATGTATTTAAGATTAATACACTAAACATGTATTTAATATTTATACACTAAACATGTATTTAATATTCATAAACTAAACATGTATTTAACATTTATACACTAAACATGTATTTAATATTCATACACTAAACATGTAGTTATTATTTATACACTAAACATGTATTTAATATTAATACACTAAACATGTATTTAATATGTATACACTAAACATGTATTTAATATTAATACACTAAATATGTATTTATTATATATCCACTAAACATGTATTTAATATTCATAAACTAAACATGTATTTAATATTTATACACTAAACATGTATTTAATATTAATACAAAACATGTATTTATGTTTAATAAACCAAACATATATTTAATATTAATACACTAAACATGTATTTAATATTTATACAGTAAACATGTATTGAATATTCATACACTAAACATGTATTTAATATTATACACTAAACATGCATTTAATATTCATATACTAAACATGTATTCAATATTTATACACTAAACATGTATTTAATATTAATACAAAAACATGTATTTAATTTTAATAAACTAAACATATATTTAATATTATTACACTAAACATGTATTTAATATTTATACACTGAACATGTATTTAATAGGTATACACTAATCATGTATTTAATATTAATACACTAATCATGTATTTAATATTCATACACTTAACATGTATTTAATATTTATTCACGAAACATGTATTTAATATTTATACACTAAACATGTATTTAATATTAATACACTGAACATGTATTTAATTTTTAATAAACTAAACATATATTTAATATTAATACACTAAACATGTATTTAATATTAATACACTAAACATGTATTTAATATTCATACACTAAACATGTATTTAATATTAATACAGTAAACATGTATTAAATATTTATACACTAAACATGTATTTAATATTCATTCAATAAACATGTAGTTATTATTCTTACACTTAATATGTATTTAATATTAATACAAAAACATGTATCTAATTTTAATAAACTAAACATATATTTAATATTAATACAGTAAACATTAATTAAATATTTATACACTAAACATGTATTTAATATTAATACAAAAACATGTATTTAATTTTAATAAACTAATCATATATTTAATATTAATACACTAAACATGTATTTAATATTTTTACACTAAACGTGTATTTAATATTTATACACTAAAAGTGTATTTAATATTAATACACTAAACATGTATTTAATATTAATACACTAAACATGTATTTAATATTCATACACTAAACATGTATTTAATATTCATAAACTAAACATGTATTTAACATTCATACACTAAACATGTATTTAATATTCATACACTAAACATGTAGTTATTATTTATACACTAAACATGTATTTAATATTAATACACTAAACATGTATTTAATATTTATACACTAAACATGTATTTAATATTAATACACTAATCATGTATTTAATATTCATAAACTAAATATGTATTTAATATTTATACACTAAATATGTATTTAATATTCATACATTAAAAATGTATTGAATATTCATACACTAAACATGTATTTAATATTATACACTAAACATGCATTTAATATTCATACACTAAACATGTATTTAATATTTATACACTAAACATGTATTTAATATTAATACAAAAACATGTATTTAATTTTAATAAACTAAACATATTTAATATTATTACACTAAACATGTATTTAATATTTATACACTGAACATGTATTTAATAGTTATACACTAATCATGTATTTAATATTAATACACTAATCATGTATTTAATATTCATACACTAAATATGTATTTAATATTCATACACTTAACATGTATTTAATATTTATACACGAAACATGTATTTAATATTATACACTAAACATGTATTTAATATTCATACATTAAAAATGTATTTAATATTCATACACTAAACATGTATTTAATATTCATACATTAAACATGTATTTAATATTCATACACTAAACATGTATTTAATATTCGTACACGAAACATGTATTTAATATTTATACACTAAACATGTATTTAATATTCATACATTAAACATGTATTCAATATTCATACACTAAACATGTATTTAATATTTATACAAAAACGTGTATTTAATTTTAATAAACTAAACATATATTTAATATCAATACACTAAACATGTATTTAATATTTATACACTAAACATGTATTTAATATTCATACAAAAACATGTATTTAATTTTAATAAACTAAATATATATTTAATATTAATACACAAAACATGTATTTAATATTCATGAACTAAACATGTATTTAACATTTATACACTAAACATGTATTTAATATTCATACACTAAACATGTATTTAATTTTTGATAAATTAAACATATATTTAATATTAATACACTAAACATGTATTTAATATTAGAACAAAAACATGTATTTAATTTTGATAAACTAAACATATATTTAATATTATTACACTAAACATGTATTTAATATTTATACACTGAACATGTATTTAATAGTTATACACTAATCATGTATTTAATATTAATACACTAATCATGTATTTAATATTCATACACTAAATATGTATTTAATATTCATACACTTAACATGTATTTAATATTTATACACGAAACATGTATTTAATATTTATACACTAAACATGTATTTAATATTCATACATTAAAAATTTATTTAATATTCATACACTAAACATGTATTTAATATTCATACATTAAACATGTATTTAATATTCATACACTCAACATGTATTTAATATTCGTACACGAAACATGTATTTAATATTTATACACTAAACATGTATTTAATATTCATACATTAAACATGTATTTAATATTCATACACTAAACATGAGTTTAATATTCATACACCAAACATGTATTTAATATTCATACACTAAACATGTATTTAATATTTATACAAAAACGTGTATTTAATTTTAATAAACTAAACATATATTTAATATCAATACACTAAACATGTATTTAATATTTATACACTAAACATGTAGTTAATATTCATACACTAAACATGTAGTTATTATTTATACATTAAACATGTATTTAATATTAATACAAAAACATGTATTTAATTTTAATAAACTAAATATATATTTAATATTAATACACTAAACATGTATTTAATATTCATGAACTAAACATGTATTTAACATTTATACACTAAACATGTATTTAATATTCATACACTAAAAATGTATTTAATTTTTGATAAATTAAACATATATTTAATATTAATACACTAAACATGTATTTAATATTCATACACTAAACATGTATTTAATATTCATATTCTAAACATGTAGTTATTATTCATACACTAAACATGTATTTAATATCAATACAGTAAACATGTATTAAATATTTATACACTAAACATGTATTTAATATTCATTCAATAAACATGTAGTTATTATTCTTACACTTAATATGTATTTAATATTAATACAAAAACATGTATCTAATTTTAATAAACTAAACATATATTTAATATTAATACAGTAAACATGTATTAAATATTTATACACTAAACATGTATTTAATATTAATACAAAAACATGTATTTAATTTTAATAAACTAATCATATATTTAATATTAATACACTAAACATGTATTTAATATCTTTACACTAATTGTGTATTTAATATTTATACACTAAAAGTGTATTTAATATTCATACACTAAACATGTATTTAAGATTAATACACTAAACATGTATTTAATATTTATACACTAAACATGTATTTAATATTCATAAACTAAACATGTATTTAACATTTATACACTAAACATGTATTTAATATTCATACACTAAACATGTAGTTATTATTTATACACTAAACATGTATTTAATATTAATACACTAAACATGTATTTAATATTTATACACTAAACATGTATTTAATATTAATACACTAAATATGTATTTATTATATATCCACTAAACATGTATTTAATATTCATAAACTAAACATGTATTTAATATTTATACACTAAACATGTATTTAATATTAATACAAAACATGTATTTATGTTTAATAAACCAAACATATATTTAATATTAATACACTAAACATGTATTTAATATTTATACAGTAAACATGTATTGAATATTCGTACACTAAACATGTATTTAATATTATACACTAAACATGCATTTAATATTCATATACTAAACATGTATTCAATATTTATACACTAAACATGTATTTAATATTAATACAAAAACATGTATTTAATTTTAATAAACTAAACATATATTTAATATTATTACACTAAACATGTATTTAATATTTATACACTGAACATGTATTTAATAGGTATACACTAATCATGTATTTAATATTAATACACTAATCATGTATTTAATATTCATACACTTAACATGTATTTAATATTTATTCACGAAACATGTATTTAATATTTATACACTAAACATGTATTTAATATTAATACACTGAACATGTATTTAATTTTTAATAAACTAAACATATATTTAATATTAATACACTAAACATGTATTTAATATTAATACACTAAACATGTATTTAATATTCATACACTAAACATGTATTTAATATTAATACAGTAAACATGTATTAAATATTTATACACTAAACATGTATTTAATATTCATTCAATAAACATGTAGTTATTATTCTTACACTTAATATGTATTTAATATTAATACAAAAACATGTATCTAATTTTAATAAACTAAACATATATTTAATATTAATACAGTAAACATTAATTAAATATTTATACACTAAACATGTATTTAATATTAATACAAAAACATGTATTTAATTTTAATAAACTAATCATATATTTAATATTAATACACTAAACATGTATTTAATATTTTTACACTAAACGTGTATTTAATATTTATACACTAAAAGTGTATTTAATATTAATACACTAAACATGTATTTAATATTAATACACTAAACATGTATTTAATATTCATACACTAAACATGTATTTAATATTCATAAACTAAACATGTATTTAACATTCATACACTAAACATGTATTTAATATTCATACACTAAACATGTAGTTATTATTTATACACTAAACATGTATTTAATATTAATACACTAAACATGTATTTAATATTTATACACTAAACATGTATTTAATATTAATACACTAAAGATGTATTTATTATATATCCACTAAACATGTATTTAATATTCATAAACTAAACATGTATTTAATATTTATACACTAAACATGTATTTAATATTAATACAAAACATGTATTTACGTTTAATAAACTAAACATATATTTAATATTAATACACTAAACATGTATTTAATATGTATACAGTAAACATGTATTGAATATTCATACACTAAACATGTATTTAATATTATACACTAAACATGCATTTAATATTCATACACTAAACATGTATTTAATATTCATACACTAAACATGTATTTAATATTAATACAAAACATGTATTTAATTTTAATAAACTAAACATATATTTAATATTATTACACTAAACATGTATTAAATATTTATACACTGAACATGTATTTAAAAGTTATACACTAATCATGTATTTAATATTAATACACTAATCATGTATTTAATATTCATACACTTAACATGTATTTAATATTTATTCACAAAACATGTATTTAATATTCATACATTAAACATGTATTTAATATTTATACACTAAACATGTATTTAATATTCGTACACGAAACATGTATTTAATATTCATACATTAAACATGTATTTAATATTCATTCAATAAACATGTAGTTATTATTCTTACATATAATATGTATTTAATATTAATACAAAAACATGTATTCAATATTAATAAACTAAACATATATTTAATATTAATACAGTAAACATGTATTAAATATTTATACACTAAACATGTATTTATTATTAATACAAAAACATGTATTTAATTTTAATAAACTAATCATATATTTAATATTAATACACTAAACATGTATTTAATATCTTTACACTAATTGTGTATTTAATATTTATACACTAAAAGTGTATTTAATATTAATACACTAAACATGTATTTAATATTAATACACTAAACATGTATTTAATATTTATACACTAAACATGTAAATAATATTCATAAACTAAACATGTATTTAACATTTATACACTAAACATGTATTTAATATTCATACACTAAACATGTAGTTATTATTCATACACTAAACATGTATTTAATATTAATACATTAAACATGTATTTAATATTTATACACTAAACATGTATTTAATATTAATACACTAAATATGTATTTATTATATATCCACTAAACATGTATTTAATATTCATAAACTAAACATGTATTTAATATTTATACACTAAACATGTATTTAATATTAATACAAAACATGTATTTATGTTTAATAAACCAAACATATATTTAATATTAATACACTAAACATGTATTTAATATTCATACACTAAACATGTATTTAATATTAATACACTAAATATGTATTTATTATATATCCACTAAACATGTATTTAATATTCATAAACTAAACATGTATTTAATATTTATACACTAAACATGTATTTAATATTAATACAAAAACATGTATTTAATTTTAATAAACTAAATATATATTTAATATTAATACACTAAACATGTATTTAATATTCATAAACTAAACATGTATTTAACATTTATACACTAAACATGTATTTAATATTAATACACTAAACATGTATTTAATATTTATACACTAAACATGTATTTAATATTAGAACAAAAACATGTATTTAATATTTATACACTAAACATGTATTTAATATTCATACACTAAACATGTAGTTATTATTCATACACTAAACATGTATTTAATATTAATACACTAAACATGTATTTAATATTTATACACTAAACATGTATTTAATATTCATAAACTAAACATGTATTTAACATTTATACACTAAACATGTATTTAATATTCATACACTAAACATGTAGTTATTATTTATACACTAAACATGTATTTAATATTAATACACTAAACATGTATTTAATATTTATACACTAAACATGTATTTAATATTAATACACTAAATATGTATTTATTATATATCCACTAAACATGTATTTAATATTCATAAACTAAACATGTATTTAATATTCATACACTAAACGTGTATTTAATATTCATACACTAAACATGTATTTAATATTAATACAAAACATGTATTTACGTTTAATAAACTAAACATATATTTAATATTATTAAACTAAACATGTATTTAATATTAATACACTAATCATGTATTTAATATTCATACACTAAATATGTATTTAATATTCATACACTTAACATGTATTTAATATTTATACACGAAACATGTATTTAATATTTATACACTAAACATGTATTTAATATTCATACATTAAACATGTACTTAATATTCATACACTAAACATGTATTTAATATTCATACACTAAACATGTATTTAATATTCATACATTAAACATGTATTTAATATTTATACACTAAACATGTATTTAATATTCATACACTAAACATGTAGTTATTATTTATACACTAAACATGTATTTAATATTAATACAGTAAACATGTATTTAATATTAATACACTAAGCATGTATTTAATATTAATACAAAAACATGTATTTAATTTTAATAAACTAAATATATATTTAATATTCATACACTAAACGTGTATTTAATATTCATACAATAAACATGTATTTAATATTAATACACTAATCATGTATTTAATATTCATAAACTAAATATGTATTTAATATTTATACACTAAACATGTATTTAATATTCATACATTAAAAATGTATTGAATATTCATACACTAAACATGTATTTAATATTATACACTAAACATGCATTTAATATTCCTACACTAAACATGTATTTAATATTTATACACTAAACATGTATTTAATATTAATACAAAAACATGTATTTAATTTTAATAAACTAAACATATTTAATATTATTACACTAAACATGTATTTAATATTTATACACTGAACATGTATTTAATAGTTATACACTAATCATGTATTTAATATTAATACACTAATCATGTATTTAATATTCATACACTAAATATGTATTTAATATTCATACACTTAACATGTATTTAATATTTATACACGAAACATGTATTTAATATTATACACTAAACATGTATTTAATATTCATACATTAAAATGTATTTAATATTCATACACTAAACATGTATTTAATATTCATACATTAAACATGTATTTAATATTCATACACTAAACATGTATTTAATATTCGTACACGAAACATGTATTTAATATTTATACACTAAACATGTATTTAATATTCATACATTAAACATGTATTCAATATTCATACACTAAACATGTATTTAATATTTATACAAAAACGTGTATTTAATTTTAATAAACTAAACATATATTTAATATCAATACACTAAACATGTATTTAATATTTATACACTAAACATGTATTTAATATTCATACAAAAACATGTATTTAATTTTAATAAACTAAATATATATTTAATATTAATACACAAAACATGTATTTAATATTCATGAACTAAACATGTATTTAACATTTATACACTAAACATGTATTTAATATTCATACACTAAACATGTATTTAATTTTTGATAAATTAAACATATATTTAATATTAATACACTAAACATGTATTAAATATTTATACACTAAACATGTATTTAATATTCATATTCTAAACATGTAGTTATTATTCATACACTAAACATGTATTTAATATTTATACACTAAACATGTATTTAATATTAATACACAAAATATGTATTTATTATATATCCACCAAACATGTATTTAATATTCATAAACTAAATATATATTTAATATTAATACACTAAACATGTATTTAATATTAATACACTAAACATGTATTTAATATTTTTACACTAAACATGTATTTATTATTCATACAAAAACATGTATTTAATTTTAATAAACTAAACATATATTTAATATTATTACACTAAACATGTATTTAATATTTATACACTGAACATGTAGTTAATATTCATACACTAAACATGTAGTTATTATTTATACATTAAACATGTATTTAATATTAATACAAAAACATGTATTTAATTTTAATAAACTAAATATATATTTAATATTAATACACTAAACATGTATTTAATATTCATGAACTAAACATGTATTTAACATTTATACACTAAACATGTATTTAATATTCATACACTAAAAATGTATTTAATTTTTGATAAATTAAACATATATTTAATATTAATACACTAAACATGTATTTAATATTCATACACTAAACATGTATTTAATATTCATATTCTAAACATGTAGTTATTATTCATACACTAAACATGTATTTAATATCAATACAGTAAACATGTATTAAATATTTATACACTAAACATGTATTTAATATTCATTCAATAAACATGTAGTTATTATTCTTACACTTAATATGTATTTAATATTAATACAAAAACATGTATCTAATTTTAATAAACTAAACATATATTTAATATTAATACAGTAAACATGTATTAAATATTTATACACTAAACATGTATTTAATATTAATACAAAAACATGTATTTAATTTTAATAAACTAATCATATATTTAATATTAATACACTAAACATGTATTTAATATCTTTACACTAATTGTGTATTTAATATTTATACACTAAAAGTGTATTTAATATTCATACACTAAACATGTATTTAAGATTAATACACTAAACATGTATTTAATATTTATACACTAAACATGTATTTAATATTCATAAACTAAACATGTATTTAACATTTATACACTAAACATGTATTTAATATTCATACACTAAACATGTAGTTATTATTTATACACTAAACATGTATTTAATATTAATACACTAAACATGTATTTAATATTTATACACTAAACATGTATTTAATATTAATACACTAAATATGTATTTATTATATATCCACTAAACATGTATTTAATATTCATAAACTAAACATGTATTTAATATTTATACACTAAACATGTATTTAATATTAATACAAAACATGTATTTATGTTTAATAAACCAAACATATATTTAATATTAATACACTAAACATGTATTTAATATTTATACAGTAAACATGTATTGAATATTCATACACTAAACATGTATTTAATATTATACACTAAACATGCATTTAATATTCATATACTAAACATGTATTCAATATTTATACACTAAACATGTATTTAATATTAATACAAAAACATGTATTTAATTTTAATAAACTAAACATATATTTAATATTATTACACTAAACATGTATTTAATATTTATACACTGAACATGTATTTAGTAGGTATACACTAATCATGTATTTAATATTAATACACTAATCATGTATTTAATATTCATACACTTAACATGTATTTAATATTTATTCACGAAACATGTATTTAATATTTATACACTAAACATGTATTTAATATTAATACACTGAACATGTATTTAATTTTTAATAAACTAAACATATATTTAATATTAATACACTAAACATGTATTTAATATTAATACACTAAACATGTATTTAATATTCATACACTAAACATGTATTTAATATTAATACAGTAAACATGTATTAAATATTTATACACTAAACATGTATTTAATATTCATTCAATAAACATGTAGTTATTATTCTTACACTTAATATGTATTTAATATTAATACAAAAACATGTATCTAATTTTAATAAACTAAACATATATTTAATATTAATACAGTAAACATTAATTAAATATTTATACACTAAACATGTATTTAATATTAATACAAAAACATGTATTTAATTTTAATAAACTAATCATATATTTAATATTAATACACTAAACATGTATTTAATATTTTTACACTAAACGTGTATTTAATATTTATACACTAAAAGTGTATTTAATATTAATACACTAAACATGTATTTAATATTAATACACTAAACATGTATTTAATATTCATACACTAAACATGTATTTAATATTCATAAACTAAACATGTATTTAACATTCATACACTAAACATGTATTTAATATTCATACACTAAACATGTAGTTATTATTTATACACTAAACATGTATTTAATATTAATACACTAAACATGTATTTAATATTTATACACTAAACATGTATTTAATATTAATACACTAAAGATGTATTTATTATATATCCACTAAACATGTATTTAATATTCATAAACTAAACATGTATTTAATATTTATACACTAAACATGTATTTAATATTAATACAAAACATGTATTTACGTTTAATAAACTAAACATATATTTAATATTAATACACTAAACATGTATTTAATATGTATACAGTAAACATGTATTGAATATTCATACACTAAACATGTATTTAATATTATACACTAAACATGCATTTAATATTCATACACTAAACATGTATTTAATATTCATACACTAAACATGTATTTAATATTAATACAAAACATGTATTTAATTTTAATAAACTAAACATATATTTAATATTATTACACTAAACATGTATTAAATATTTATACACTGAACATGTATTTAAAAGTTATACACTAATCATGTATTTAATATTAATACACTAATCATGTATTTAATATTCATACACTTAACATGTATTTAATATTTATTCACAAAACATGTATTTAATATTCATACATTAAACATGTATTTAATATTTATACACTAAACATGTATTTAATATTCGTACACGAAACATGTATTTAATATTCATACATTAAACATGTATTTAATATTCATTCAATAAACATGTAGTTATTATTCTTACATATAATATGTATTTAATATTAATACAAAAACATGTATTCAATATTAATAAACTAAACATATATTTAATATTAATACAGTAAACATGTATTAAATATTTATACACTAAACATGTATTTATTATTAATACAAAAACATGTATTTAATTTTAATAAACTAATCATATATTTAATATTAATACACTAAACATGTATTTAATATCTTTACACTAATTGTGTATTTAATATTTATACACTAAAAGTGTATTTAATATTAATACACTAAACATGTATTTAATATTAATACACTAAACATGTATTTAATATTTATACACTAAACATGTAAATAATATTCATAAACTAAACATGTATTTAACATTTATACACTAAACATGTATTTAATATTCATACACTAAACATGTAGTTATTATTCATACACTAAACATGTATTTAATATTAATACATTAAACATGTATTTAATATTTATACACTAAACATGTATTTAATATTAATACACTAAATATGTATTTATTATATATCCACTAAACATGTATTTAATATTCATAAACTAAACATGTATTTAATATTTATACACTAAACATGTATTTAATATTAATACAAAACATGTATTTATGTTTAATAAACCAAACATATATTTAATATTAATACACTAAACATGTATTTAATATTTATACACTAAACATGTATTTAATATTAATACACTAAATATGTATTTATTATATATCCACTAAACATGTATTTAATATTCATAAACTAAACATGTATTTAATATTTATACACTAAACATGTATTTAATATTAATACAAAAACATGTATTTAATTTTAATAAACTAAATATATATTTAATATTAATACACTAAACATGTATTTAATATTCATAAACTAAACATGTATTTAACATTTATACACTAAACATGTATTTAATATTAATACACTAAACATGTATTTAATATTTATACACTAAACATGTATTTAATATTAGAACAAAAACATGTATTTAATATTTATACACTAAACATGTATTTAATATTCATACACTAAACATGTAGTTATTATTCATACACTAAACATGTATTTAATATTAATACACTAAACATGTATTTAATATTTATACACTAAACATGTATTTAATATTCATAAACTAAACATGTATTTAACATTTATACACTAAACATGTATTTAATATTCATACACTAAACATGTAGTTATTATTTATACACTAAACATGTATTTAATATTAATACACTAAACATGTATTTAATATTTATACACTAAACATGTATTTAATATTAATACACTAAATATGTATTTATTATATATCCACTAAACATGTATTTAATATTCATAAACTAAACATGTATTTAATATTCATACACTAAACGTGTATTTAATATTCATACACTAAACATGTATTTAATATTAATACAAACCATGTATTTACGTTTAATAAACTAAACATATATTTAATATTATTAAACTAAACATGTATTTAATATTAATACACTAATCATGTATTTAATATTCATACACTAAATATGTATTTAATATTCATACACTTAACATGTATTTAATATTTATACACGAAACATGTATTTAATATTTATACACTAAACATGTATTTAATATTCATACATTAAACATGTACTTAATATTCATACACTAAACATGTATTTAATATTCATACACTAAACATGTATTTAATATTCATACATTAAACATGTATTTAATATTTATACACTAAACATGTATTTAATATTCATACACTAAACATGTAGTTATTATTTATACACTAAACATGTATTTAATATTAATACAGTAAACATGTATTTAATATTAATACACTAAGCATGTATTTAATATTAATACAAAAACATGTATTTAATTTTAATAAACTAAATATATATTTAATATTCATACACTAAACGTGTATTTAATATTCATACAATAAACATGTATTTAATATTAATACACTAATCATGTATTTAATATTCATAAACTAAATATGTATTTAATATTTATACACTAAACATGTATTTAATATTCATACATTAAAAATGTATTGAATATTCATACACTAAACATGTATTTAATATTATACACTAAACATGCATTTAATATTCCTACACTAAACATGTATTTAATATTTATACACTAAACATGTATTTAATATTAATACAAAAACATGTATTTAATTTTAATAAACTAAACATATTTAATATTATTACACTAAACATGTATTTAATATTTATACACTGAACATGTATTTAATAGTTATACACTAATCATGTATTTAATATTAATACACTAATCATGTATTTAATATTCATACACTAAATATGTATTTAATATTCATACACTTAACATGTATTTAATATTTATACACGAAACATGTATTTAATATTATACACTAAACATGTATTTAATATTCATACATTAAAATGTATTTAATATTCATACACTAAACATGTATTTAATATTCATACATTAAACATGTATTTAATATTCATACACTAAACATGTATTTAATATTCGTACACGAAACATGTATTTAATATTTATACACTAAACATGTATTTAATATTCATACATTAAACATGTATTCAATATTCATACACTAAACATGTATTTAATATTTATACAAAAACGTGTATTTAATTTTAATAAACTAAACATATATTTAATATCAATACACTAAACATGTATTTAATATTTATACACTAAACATGTATTTAATATTCATACAAAAACATGTATTTAATTTTAATAAACTAAATATATATTTAATATTAATACACAAAACATGTATTTAATATTCATGAACTAAACATGTATTTAACATTTATACACTAAACATGTATTTAATATTCATACACTAAACATGTATTTAATTTTTGATAAATTAAACATATATTTAATATTAATACACTAAACATGTATTAAATATTTATACACTAAACATGTATTTAATATTCATATTCTAAACATGTAGTTATTATTCATACACTAAACATGTATTTAATATTTATACACTAAACATGTATTTAATATTAATACACAAAATATGTATTTATTATATATCCACCAAACATGTATTTAATATTCATAAACTAAATATATATTTAATATTAATACACTAAACATGTATTTAATATTAATACACTAAACATGTATTTAATATTTTTACACTAAACATGTATTTATTATTCATACAAAAACATGTATTTAATTTTAATAAACTAAACATATATTTAATATTATTACACTAAACATGTATTTAATATTTATACACTGAACATGTATTTAATATTCATACACTAAACATGTAGTTATTATTTATACACTGAACATGTATTTAATATTTATTCACGAAACATGTTTTTAATATTTATACACTAAACATGTATTTAATATTCATACATTAAAAATGTATTTAATATTCATACACTAAACATGTATTTAATATTCATACATTAAACATGTATTTAATATTTATACACTAAACATGTATTTAATATTCGTACACGAAACATGTATTTAATATTTCTACAAAAACATGTATTTAATTTTAATAAACTAAACATATATTTAATATTAATACACTAAACATGTATTTAATATTCATACACTAAACATGTATTTAATATTAATACACTAAACATGTCCATCCATCCATCCATCATCTTCCGCTTATCCGAGGTCGGGTCGCGGGGGCAGCAGCCTAAGCAGGGAAGCCCAGACTTCCCTATCCCCAGCCACTTCGTCTAGCTCTTCCCGGGGGATCCCGAGGCGTTCCCAGGCCAGCCGGGAGACATAGTCTTTCCAACGTGTCCTGGGTCTTCCCCGTGGCCTCCTACCGGTTGGACGTGCCCTAAACACCTCCCTAGGGAGGCGTTCGGGTGGCATCCTGACCAGATGCCCGAACCACCTCATCTGGCTCCTCTCGATGTGGAGGAGCAGCGGCTTTACGTTGAGCTCCTCCCGGATGGCAGAGCTTCTCACCCTATCTCTAAGGGAGAGCCCCGCCACCCGGCGGAGGAAACTCATTTCGGCCGCTTGTACCCGTGATCTTATCCTTTCGGTCATGACCCAAAGCTCATGACCATAGGTGAGGATGGGAACGTAGATCGACCGGTAAATTGAGAGCTTTGCCTTCCGGCTCAGCTCCTTCTTCACCACAACGGATCGATACAACGTCCGCATTACTGAAGACGCCGCACCGATCCGCCTGTCGATCTCACGATCCACTCTTCCCCCACTCGTGAACAAGACTCCTAGGTACTTGAACTCCTCCACTTGGGGCAGGGTCTCCTCCCCAACCCGGAGATGGCACTCCACCCTTTTCCGGGCGAGAACCATGGACTCGGACTTGGAGGTGCTGATTCTCATTCCGGTCGCTTCACACTCGGCTGCGAACCGATCCAGTGAAAGCTGAAGATCCCGGCCAGATGAAGCCATCAGGACTACATCATCTGCAAAAAGCAGAGACCTAATCCCGTGGCCACCAAACCGGAACCCCTCAACGCCTTGACTGCGCCTAGAAATTCTGTCCATAAAAGTTATGAACAGAATCGGTGACAAAGGACAGCCTTGGCGGAGTCCAACCTTCACTGGAAAAGTGTCCGACTTACTGCCAGCAATGCGGACCAAGCTCTGACACTGATCATACAGGGAGCGGACCGCCACAATCAGACAGTCCGATACCCCATACTCTCTGAGCACTCCCCACAGGACTTCCCGAGGGACACGGTCGAATGCCTTCTCCAAGTCCACAAAGCACATGTAGACTGGTTGGGCAAACTCCCATGCACCCTCAAGAACCCTGCCGAGAGTATAGAGCTGGTCCACAGTTCCACGACCAGGACGAAAACCACACTGTTCCTCCTGAATCCGAGGTTCGACTATCCGGCGAAGCCTCCTCTCCAGTACACCTGAATAAACCTTACCGGGAAGGCTGAGGAGTGTGATCCCACGATAGTTGGAACACACCCTCCGGTCCCCCTTCTTAAAGAGAGGGACCACCACCCCGGTCTGCCAATCCAGAGGTACCGCCCCCGATGTCCACGCGATGCTGCAGAGTCTTGTCAACCAAGACAGCCCCACAGCATCCAGAGCCTTAAGGAACTCCGGGCGGATCTCATCCACCCCCGGGGCCTTGCCGCCGAGGAGCTTTTTAACTACCTCAGCGACCTCAGCCCCAGAAATAGGAGAGTCCACTACAGATTCCCCAGGCACCGCTTCCTCAAAGAAAGACGTGTTGGTGGGATTGAGGAGGTCTTCGAAGTATTCCCTCCACCGATCCACAACATCCGCAGTCGAAGTCAGCAGAACACCATCCGCACCATACACGGTGTTGATAGTGCACTGCTTCCCCTTCCTGAGGCGCCGTATGGTGGTCCAGAATCGCTTCGAAGCCGTCCGGAAGTCGTTTTCCATGGCTTCCCCGAACTCTTCCCATGTCCGAGTTTTTGCCTCCGCGACCGCTAAAGCTGCACACCGCTTGGCCCGTCGGTACCCGTCCACTGCCTCCGGAGTCCTATGAGCCAAAAGAACCCGATAGGACTCCTTCTTCAGCTTGACGGCATCCCTCACTGCTGGTGTCCACCAACGGGTTCTGGGATTACCGCCACGACAGGCACCAACAACCTTGCGGCCACAGCTCCAATCAGCCGCTAAATTAATTAAATTAATTAATACACTAATCATGTATTTAATATTCATACACTAAATATGTATTTAATATTCATACACTTAACATGTATTTAATATTTATACACGAAACATGTATTTAATATTTATACACTAAACATGTATTTAATATTTATACACTAAACATGTATTTAATATTAGAACAAAAACATGTATTTAATTTTGATAAACTAAACATATATTTAATATTAATACACTAAACATGTATTTAATATTAATACAAAAACATGTATTTAATTTTAATAAACTAAATATATATTTAATATTAATACACTAAACATGTATTTAATATTCATAAACTAAACATGTATTTAACATTTATACACTAAACATGTATTTAATATTAATACACTAAACATGTATTTAATATTTATACACTAAACATGTATTTAATATTAGAACAAAAACATGTATTTAATATTTATACACTAAACATGTATTTAATATTCATACACTAAACATGTAGTTATTATTCATACACTAAACATGTATTTAATATTAATACACTAAACATGTATTTAATATTTATACACTAAACATGTATTTAATATTCATAAACTAAACATGTATTTAACATTTATACACTAAACATGTATTTAATATTCATACACTAAACATGTAGTTATTATTTATACACTAAACATGTATTTAATATTAATACACTAAACATGTATTTAATATTTATACACTAAACATGTATTTAATATTAATACACTAAATATGTATTTATTATATATCCACTAAACATGTATTTAATATTCATAAACTAAACATGTATTTAATATTCATACACTAAACGTGTATTTAATATTCATACACTAAACATGTATTTAATATTAATACAAAACATGTATTTACGTTTAATAAACTAAACATATATTTAATATTATTAAACTAAACATGTATTTAATATTTATACACTGAACATGTATTTAATATTAATACACTGATCATGTATTTAATATTCATACACTAAATATGTATTTAATATTCATACACTTAACATGTATTTAATATTTATACACGAAACATGTATTTAATATTCATACATTAAACATGTATTTAATATTTATACACTAAGCATGTATTTAATATTCATACACTAAACATGTAGTTATTATTTATACACTAAACATGTATGTAATATTAATACAGTAAACATGTATTTAATATTAATACACTAAGCATGTATTTAATATTAATACAAAAACATGTATTTAATTTTAATAAACTAAATATATATTTAATATTCATACACTAAACGTGTATTTAACATTCATACACTAAACATGTATTTAATATTAATACACTAATCATGTGTTTAATATTCATAAACTAAATATGTATTTACTATTTATACACTAAACATGTATTTAATATTCATACATTAAAAATGTATTGAATATTCATACACTAAACATGTATTTAATATTATACACTAAACATGCATTTAATATTCATACACTAAACATGTATTTAATATTTATACACTAAACATGTATTTAATATTAATACAAAACATGTATTTAATTTTAATAAACTAAACATATATTTAATATTATTACACTAAACATGTATTTAATATTTATACACTGAACATGTATTTAATAGTTATACACTAATCATGTATTTAATATTAATACACTAATCATGTATTTAATATTCATACACTAAATATGTATTTAATATTCATACACTTAACATGTATTTAATATTTATACACGAAACATGTATTTAATATTTATACACTAAACATGTATTTAATATTCATACATTAAAAATTTATTTAATATTCATACACTAAACATGTATTTAATATTCATACATTAAACATGTATTTAATATTCATATACTCAACATGTATTTAATATTCGTACACGAAACATGTATTTAATATTTATACACTAAACATGTATTTAATATTCATACATTAAACATGTATTTAATATTCATACACTAAACATGAGTTTAATATTCATACACCAAACATGTATTTAATATTCATACACTAAACATGTATTTAATATTTATACAAAAACGTGTATTTAATTTTAATAAACTAAACATATATTTAATATCAATACACTAAACATGTATTTAATATTTATACACTAAACATGTAGTTAATATTCATACACTAAACATGTAGTTATTATTTATACATTAAACATGTATTTAATATTAATACAAAAACATGTATTTAATTTTAATAAACTAAATATATATTTAATATTAATACACTAAACATGTATTTAATATTCATGAACTAAACATGTATTTAACATTTATACACTAAACATGTATTTAATATTCATACACTAAAAATGTATTTAATTTTTGATAAATTAAACATATATTTAATATTAATACACTAAACATGTATTTAATATTCATACACTAAACATGTATTTAATATTCATATTCTAAACATGTAGTTATTATTCATACACTAAACATGTATTTAATATCAATACAGTAAACATGTATTAAATATTTATACACTAAACATGTATTTAATATTCATTCAATAAACATGTAGTTATTATTCTTACACTTAATATGTATTTAATATTAATACAAAAACATGTATCTAATTTTAATAAACTAAACATATATTTAATATTAATACAGTAAACATGTATTAAATATTTATACACTAAACATGTATTTAATATTAATACAAAAACATGTATTTAATTTTAATAAACTAATCATATATTTAATATTAATACACTAAACATGTATTTAATATCTTTACACTAATTGTGTATTTAATATTTATACACTAAAAGTGTATTTAATATTCATACACTAAACATGTATTTAATATTAATACACTAAACATGTATTTAATATTTATACACTAAACATGTATTTAATATTCATAAACTAAACATGTATTTAACATTTATACACTAAACATGTATTTAATATTCATACACTAAACATGTAGTTATTATTTATACACTAAACATGTATTTAATATTAATACACTAAACATGTATTTAATATTTATACACTAAACATGTATTTAATATTAATACACTAAATATGTATTTATTATATATCCACTAAACATGTATTTAATATTCATAAACTAAACATGTATTTAATATTTATACACTAAACATGTATTTAATATTAATACAAAACATGTATTTATGTTTAATAAACCAAACATATATTTAATATTAATACACTAAACATGTATTTAATATTTATACAGTAAACATGTATTGAATATTCATACACTAAACATGTATTTAATATTATACACTAAACATGCATTTAATATTCATACACTAAACATGTATTTAATATTTATACACTAAACATGTATTTAATATTAATACAAAAACATGTATTTAATTTTAATAAACTAAACATATATTTAATATTCATACATTAAACATGTATTTAATATTTATACACTAAACATGTATTTAATATTCATACACTTAACATGTATTTAATATTTATTCACGAAACATGTATTTAATATTTATACACTAAACATGTATTTAATATTAATACACTGAACATGTATTTAATTTTTAATAAACTAAACATATATTTAATATTAATACACTAAACATGTATTTAATATTAATACACTAAACATGTATTTAATATTCATACACTAAACATGTATTTAATATTAATACAGTAAACATGTATTAAATATTTATACACTAAACATGTATTTAATATTCATACACTAAACATGTATTTAATATTCATACATTAAACATGTATTTAATATTTATACACTAAACATGTATTTAATATTCGTACACGAAACATGTATTTAATATTTCTACAAAAACATGTATTTAATTTTAATAAACTAAACATATATTTAATATTAATACACTAAACATGTATTTAATATTCATACACTAAACATGTATTTAATATTAATACACTAAACATGTATTTAATATTAATACAAAAACATGTATTTAATATTAATTAATACACTAAACATGTGTTTAATATTTATACAAAAAACATGTATTTAATTTTAATAAACTAAACATATATTTAATATTAATACACTAAACATGTATTTAATATTTATACACTAAACATGTATTTAATATTCATACACTAAACATGTAGTTATTATTAATACACTAAACATGTATTTAATATGTATACACTAAATTTGTATTTAATATTCATACACTAAACATGTATTTAATATTAATACACTGAACATGTATTTAATAATCATATACTAAACGTATATGTAATCATGTACTAATCATATATTTAATATTCATTTAGTAAACATGTATTTATTATCCTCTAAATAAGGCACACTTGGAAATAATGAATTTCTTTATGTGTGCAGTTGCGGCAGAAGTCCACAGGAGGGCGCACGTTCCCTCTTAATAAGTCCGGTCCTCTCCGCCTCTCTATCTCTCTTTTTCCTTTTTTTTGTTTCTTTTATTTTTTTTACATAAGTTTGGTTTCTCATACACTTATATTTATACACTAAACATGTATTTAATATTAATACACTAAACATGTATTTAATATTTATACACTAAACATGTATTTAATATTAGAACAAAAACATGTATTTAATTTTGATAAACTAAACATATATTTAATATTAATACACTAAACATGTATTTAATATTAATACAAAAACATGTATTTAATTTTAATAAACTAAATATATATTTAATATTAATACACTAAACATGTATTTAATATTCATAAACTAAACATGTATTTAATATTTATACACTAAACATGTATTTAATATTAATACACTAAACATGTATTTAATATTTATACACTGAACATGTATTTAATATTAGAACAAAAACATGTATTTAATATTTATACACTAAACATGTATTTAATATTCATACACTAAACATGTAGTTATTATTCATACACTAAACATGTATTTAATATTAATACACTAAACATGTATTTAATATTTATACACTAAACATGTATTTAATATTCATAAACTAAACATGTATTTAACATTTATACACTAAACATGTATTTAATATTCATACACTAAACATGTAGTTATTATTTATACACTAAACATGTATTTAATATTAATACACTAAACATGTATTTAATATTTATACACTAAACATGTATTTAATATTAATACACTAAATATGTATTTATTATATATCCACTAAACATGTATTTAATATTCATAAACTAAACATGTATTTAATATTCATACACTAAACGTGTATTTAATATTCATACACTAAACATGTATTTAATATTAATACAAAACATGTATTTACGTTTAATAAACTAAACATATATTTAATATTATTAAACTAAACATGCATTTAATATTTATACACTGAACATGTATTTAATATTAATACACTAATCATGTATTTAATATTCATACACTAAATATGTATTTAATATTCATACACTTAACATGTATTTAATATTTATACACGAAACATGTATTTAATATTTAAACACTAAACATGTATTTAATATTCATACATTAAACATGTACTTAATATTCATACACTAAACATGTATTTAATATTTATACACTAAACATGTATTTAATATTCATACATTAAACATGTATTTAATATTTATACACTAAACATGTATTTAATATTCATACACTAAACATGTAGTTATTATTTATACACTAAACATGTATTTAATATTAATACAGTAAACATGTATTTAATATTAATACACTAAGCATGTATTTAATATTAATACAAAAACATGTATTTAATTTTAATAAACTAAATATATATTTAATATTCATACACTAAACGTGTATTTAACATTCATACACTAAACATGTATTTAATATTATACACTAAACATGCATTTAATATTCATACACTAAACATGTATTTAATATTTATACACTAAACATGTATTTAATATTAATACAAAAACATGTATTTAATTTGAATAAACTAAACATATATTTAATATTATTACACTAAACATGTATTTAATATTTATACACTGAACATGTATTTAATAGTTATACACGAAACATGTATTTAATATTTAAACACTAAACATGTATTTAATATTCATACATTAAACATGTACTTAATATTCATACACTAAACATGTATTTAATATTAATACACTGAACATGTATTTAATAATCATATACTAAACGTATATGTAATCATATACTAATCATATATTTAATATTCATTTAGTAAACATGTATTTATTATCCTCTAAATAAGGCACACTTGGAAATAATGAATTTCTTTATGCGTACAGTTGCGGCAGAAGTCCACAGGAGGGCGCACGTTCCCTCTTAATAAGTCCGGTCCTCTCCGTCTCTCTATCTCTCTTTTTCCTTTTTTTTGTTTCTTTTATTTTTTTTACATAAGTTTGGTTTCTCATACACTTATATTTATACACTAAACATGTATTTAATATTCATAAACTAAACATGTATTTAATATTAGTACAAAAACATTTATTTATTTTAATAAACTAAACATATATTTAATATTAATACACTAAACATGTATTTAATATTTATACACTAAACATGTATTTAATATTCATAAACTAAACATGTATTTAATATTCATACACTAAACATGTAGTTATTATTTATACACTAAACATGTATTTAATATTCATAAACTAAACATGTATTTAACATTTATACACTAAACATGTATTTAATATTCATACACTAAACATTTAGTTATTATTTATACACTAAACATGTATTTAATATTAATACACTAAACATGTATTTAATATTTATACACTAAACATGTATTTAATATTAATACAAAACATGTATTTAAGTTTAATAAACTAAACATATATTTAATATTAATACACTAAACATGTATTTAATATTCATACACTAAACATGCATTTAATATTCATACACTAAACATGTATTTAATATTATACACTAAACATGCGTTTAATATTCATACACTAAACATGTATTTAATATTTATACACTAAACATGTATTTAATATTAATACAAAAACATGTATTTAATTTTAATAAACTAAACATATATTTAATATTATTACACTAAACATGTATTTAATATTTATACACTGAACATGTATTTAATAGTTATACACTAATCATGTATTTAATATTAATACACTAATCATGTATTTAATATTCATACACTAAATATATATTTAATATTCATACACTTAACATGTATTTAATATTTATTCACGAAACATGTATTTAATATTTATACACTAAACATGTATTTAATATTAATACACTAAATATGTATTTATTATATATCCACTAAACATTTATTTAATATTCATAAACTAAATATATATTTAATATTAATACACTAAACATGTATTTAATATTAATACACTAAACATGTATTTAATATTTTTACACTAAACATGTATTTAATATTCATACAAAAACATGTATTTAATTTTAATAAACTAAACATATATTTAATATTATTACACTAAACATGTATTTAATATTTATACACTGAACATGCATTTAATATTCATACACTAAAAATTTAGTTATTATTTATACACTGAACATGTATTTAATATTTATTCACGAAACATGTTTTTAATATTTATACACTAAACATGTATTTAATATTCATACATTAAAAATGTATTTAATATTCATACACTAAACATGTATTTAATATTCATACATTAAACATGTATTTAATATTCATACACTAAACATGTATTTAATATTCGTACACGAAACATGTATTTAATATTTCTACAAAAACATGTATTTAATTTTAATAAACTAAACATATATTTAATATTAATACACTAAACATGTATTTAATATTCATACACTAAACATGTATTTAATATTAATACACTAAACATGTATTTAATATTAATACAAAAACATGTATTTAATATTAATACACTAAACATGTGTTTAATATTTATACAAAAAACATGTATTTAATTTTAGTAAACTAAACATATATTTAATATTAATACACTAAACATGTATTTAATATTTATACACTAAACATGTATTTAATATTCATACACTAAACATGTAGTTATTATTAATACACTAAACATGTATTTAATATGTATACACTAAATATGTATTTAATATTCATACACTAAACATGTATTTAATATTAATACACTGAACATGTATTTAATAATCATATACTAAACGTATATGTAATCATGTACTAATCATATATTAAATATTCATTTAGTAAACATGTATTTATTATCCTCTAAATAAGGCACACTTGGAAATAATGAATTTCTTTATGTGTGCAGTTGCGGCAGAAGTCCACAGGAGGGCGCACGTTCCCTCTTAATAAGTCCGGTCCTCTCCGCCTCTCTATCTCTCTTTTTCCTTTTTTTTGTTTCTTTTATTTTTTTTACATAAGTTTGGTTTCTCATACACTTATATTTATACACTAAACATGTATTTAATATTAATACACTAAACATGTATTTAATATTTATACACTAAACATGTATTTAATATTAGAACAAAAACATGTATTTAATTTTGATAAACTAAACATATATTTAATATTAATACACTAAACATGTATTTAATATTAATACAAAAACATGTATTTAATTTTAATAAACTAAATATATATTTAATATTAATACACTAAACATGTATTTAATATTCATAAACTAAACATGTATTTAACATTTATACACTAAACATGTATTTAATATTAATACACTAAACATGTATTTAATATTTATACACTAAACATGTATTTAATATTAGAACAAAAACATGTATTTAATATTTATACACTAAACATGTATTTAATATTCATACACTAAACATGTAGTTATTATTCATACACTAAACATGTATTTAATATTAATACACTAAACATGTATTTAATATTTATACACTAAACATGTATTTAATATTCATAAACTAAACATGTATTTAACATTTATACACTAAACATACTAAAGTATTGTCCGATCATTACCTTATAAAATTCGAGGTTCAGACGCATGTTCGTCAAACTAATAATAATAATAACTGCTATAGCAGCCGCAACATTAATACGGCCACAACGACAACTCTTGCTGACCTACTGCCCTCGGTAATGGCACCATTCCCAAAGTATGTAGGCTCTATTGATAACCTCACTAACAACTTTAACGACGCCCTGCGCGAAACCATTAATAACATAGCACCGCTAAAGTTAAAAAAGGCTCCAAAAAAGCGCACCCCGTGGTTTACAGAAGAAACTAGAGCTCAGAAATTATTATGCAGAAAGCTGGAACGCAAATGGCGCACGACTAAACTTGAGGTGCACCATCAAGCATTTAGTGATGGTTTAATAACTTATAAACGCATGCTTACCTTAGCTAAAGCTAATTATTACTCAAATCTCATCCACCGTAATAAAAACGATCCTAAATTTTTGTTTAGTACGGTAGCATCGCTTAACCAACAAGGGACTCCTTCCAGTAGCTCCACCCACTCAGCTGATGACTTTATGCAATTCTTTAGTAAGAAAATTGAAGTCATTAGAAAGGAGATTAAAGACAATGCGTCCCAGCTACAACGGGGTTCTATTAACACTGACACGATTGTATATACGGCGGATACTGCCCTCCAAAATACTTTCTCTCGTTTTGAGGAAATAACATTAGAGGAATTGTTACAACGTGTAAATGGAATAAAACAAACAACATGTTTACTTGACCCTCTTCCTGGGAAACTGATCAAGGAGCTCTTTGTATTATTAGGTCCATCAGTGCTAAATATTATAAACTTATCACTTTCCTCGGGCACTGTTCCCCTAGCATTCAAAAAAGCGGTTATTCATCCTCTTCTTAAAAGACCTAACCTCGATCCTGACCTCATGGTAAACTACCGACCGGTGTCTCACCTTCCCTTTATTTCAAAAATCCTCGAAAAAATTGTTGCGGAGCAGTTAAATGAACACTTAGCGTCTAACAATCTATGTGAAACCTTTCAATCCGGTTTCAGGGCAAATCACTCCACGGAGACAGCCCTCGCAAAAATGACTAATGATCTATTGCTAACGATGGATTCTGATGCGTCATCTATGTTGCTGCTCCTCGATCTTAGCGCTGCTTTCGATACCGTCGATCATAATATTTTATTAGAACGTATCAAAACACGAATTGGTATGTCAGACTTAGCCCTGTCTTGGTTTAACTCTTATCTTACTGATAGGATGCAGTGTGTCTCCCATAACAATGTGACCTCGGACTACGTTAAGGTAACGTGTGGAGTTCCCCAGGGTTCGGTCCTTGGCCCTGCACTCTTCAGCATCTACATGCTGCCGCTAGGTGACATCATACGCAAATACGGTGTTAGCTTTCACTGTTATGCTGATGACACCCAACTCTACATGCCCCTAAAGCTGACCAACACGCCGGATTGTAGTCAGCTGGAGGCGTGTCTTAATGAAATTAAACAATGGATGTCCGCTAACTTTTTGCAACTCAATGCCAAAAAAACGGAAATGCTGATTATCGGTCCTGCTAGACACCGAACTCTATTTAATAATACAACTCTAACATTTGACAACCAAACAATTAAACAAGGCGACACGGTAAAGAATCTGGGTATTATCTTCGACCCAACTCTCTCCTTTGAGGCACACATTAAAAGCGTTACTAAAACGGCCTTCTTTCATCTCCGTAATATCGCTAAAATTCGCTCCATTCTGTCCACTAAGGACGCTGAGATCATTATCCATGCGTTTGTTACGTCTCGCCTCGACTACTGTAACGTATTATTTTCGGGTCTCCCCATGTCTAGCATTAAAAGATTACAGTTGGTACAAAATGCGGCTGCTAGACTTTTGACAAGAACAAGAAAGTTTGATCACATTACGCCTGTACTGGCTCACCTGCACTGGCTTCCTGTGCACTTAAGATGTGACTTTAAGGTTTTACTACTTACGTATAAAATACTACACGGTCTAGCTCCATCCTATCTTGCCGATTGTATTGTACCATATGTCCCGGCAAGAAATCTGCGTTCAAAGGATTCCGGCTTGTTAGTGATTCCCAAAGCCCAAAAAAAGTCTGCGGGCTATAGAGCGTTTTCCGTTCGGGCTCCAGTACTCTGGAATGCCCTCCCGGTAACAGTTCGAGATGCCACCTCAGTAGAAGCATTTAAGTCTCACCTTAAAACTCATTTGTATACTCTAGCCTTTAAATAGACTCCCTTTTTAGACCAGTTGATCTGCTGTTTCTTTTCTTTTTCTTCTATGTCCCACTCTCCCCTGTGGAGGGGGTCCGGTCCGATCCGGTGGCCATGTACTGCTTGCCTGTGTATCGGCTGGGGACATCTCTGCGCTGCTGATCCGCCTCGACATCTCTGCGCTGCTGATCCGCCTCCGCTTGGGATGGTTTCCTGCTGGCTCCGCTGTGAACGGGACTCTCGCTGCTGAGTTGGAACCGCTTTGGACTGGACTCTCGCGACTGTGTTGGATCCATTGTGGATTGAACTTTCACAGTATCATGTTAGACCCGCTCGACATCCATTGCTTTCCTCCTCTCTAAGGTTCTCATAATCATTATTGTCACCGACGTCCCACTGGGTCATTATTGTCACCGATGTCCCACTGGGTGTGAGTTTTCCTTGCCCTTATGTGGGCCTACCGAGGATGTCGTGGTGGTTTGTGCAGCCCTTTGAGACACTAGTGATTTAGGGCTATATAAGTAAACATTGATTGATTGATTGATTGAATATTCATACACTAAACATGTAGTTATTATTTATACACTAAACATGTATTTAATATTAATACACTAAACATGTATTTAATATTTATACACTAAACATGTATTTAATATTAATACACTAAATATGTATTTATTATATATCCACTAAACATGTATTTAATATTCATAAACTAAACATGTATTTAATATTCATACACTAAACGTGTATTTAATATTCATACACTAAACATGTATTTAATATTAATACAAAACATGTATTTACGTTTAATAAACTAAACATATATTTAATATTATTAAACTAAACATGTATTTAATATTAATACACTAATCATGTATTTAATATTCATACACTAAATATGTATTTAATATTCATACACTTAACATGTATTTAATATTTATACACGAAACATGTATTTAATATTTATACACTAAACATGTATTTAATATTCATACATTAAACATGTACTTAATATTCATACACTAAACATGTATTTAATATTCATACATTAAACATGTATTTAATATTTATACACTAAACATGTATTTAATATTCATACACTAAACATGTAGTTATTATTTATACACTAAACATGTATTTAATATTAATACAGTAAACATGTATTTAATATTAATACACTAAGCATGTATTTAATATTAATACAAAAACATGTATTTAATTTTAATAAACTAAATATATATTTAATATTCATACACTAAACGTGTATTTAATATTCATACACTAAACATGTATTTAATATTAATACACTAATCATGTATTTAATATTCATAAACTAAATATGTATTTAATATTTATACACTAAACATGTATTTAATATTCATACATTAAAAATGTATTGAATATTCATACACTAAACATGTATTTAATATTATACACTAAACATGCATTTAATATTCATACACTAAACATGTATTTAATATTTATACACTAAACATGTATTTAATATTAATACAAAAACATGTATTTAATTTTAATAAACTAAACATATTTAATATTATTACACTAAACATGTATTTAATATTTATACACTGAACATGTATTTAATAGTTATACACTAATCATGTATTTAATATTAATACACTAATCATGTATTTAATATTCATACACTAAATATGTATTTAATATTCATACACTTAACATGTATTTAATATTTATACACGAAACATGTATTTAATATTATACACTAAACATGTATTTAATATTCATACATTAAAAATGTATTTAATATTCATACACTAAACATGTATTTAATATTCATACATTAAACATGTATTTAATATTCATACACTAAACATGTATTTAATATTCGTACACGAAACATGTATTTAATATTTATACACTAAACATGTATTTAATATTCATACATTAAACATGTATTCAATATTCATACACTAAACATGTATTTAATATTTATACAAAAACGTGTATTTAATTTTAATAAACTAAACATATATTTAATATCAATACACTAAACATGTATTTAATATTTATACACTAAACATGTATTTAATATTCATACAAAAACATGTATTTAATTTTAATAAACTAAATATATATTTAATATTAATACACAAAACATGTATTTAATATTCATGAACTAAACATGTATTTAACATTTATACACTAAACATGTATTTAATATTCATACACTAAACATGTATTTAATTTTTGATAAATTAAACATATATTTAATATTAATACACTAAACATGTATTTAATATTAGAACAAAAACATGTATTTAATTTTGTAAACTAAACATATATTTAATATTATTACACTAAACATGTATTTAATATTTATACACTGAACATGTATTTAATAGTTATACACTAATCATGCATTTAATATTAATACACTAATCATGTATTTAATATTCATACACTAAATATGTATTTAATATTCATACACTTAACATGTATTTAATATTTATACACGAAACATGTATTTAATATTTATACACTAAACATGGATTTAATATTCATACATTAAAAATTTATTTAATATTCATACACTAAACATGTATTTAATATTCATACATTAAACATGTATTTAATATTCATACACTCAACATGTATTTAATATTCGTACACGAAACATGTATTTAATATTTATACACTAAACATGTATTTAATATTCATACATTAAACATGTATTTAATATTCATACACTAAACATGAGTTTAATATTCATACACCAAACATGTATTTAATATTCATACACTAAACATGTATTTAATATTTATACAAAAACGTGTATTTAATTTTAATAAACTAAACATATATTTAATATCAATACACTAAACATGTATTTAATATTTATACACTAAACATGTAGTTGATATTCATACACTAAACATGTAGTTATTATTTATACATTAAACATGTATTTAATATTAATACAAAAACATGTATTTAATTTTAATAAACTAAATATATATTTAATATTAATACACTAAACATGTATTTAATATTCATGAACTAAACATGTATTTAACATTTATACACTAAACATGTATTTAATATTCATACACTAAAAATGTATTTAATTTTTGATAAATTAAACATATATTTAATATTAATACACTAAACATGTATTTAATATTCATACACTAAACATGTATTTAATATTCATATTCTAAACATGTAGTTATTATTCATACACTAAACATGTATTTAATATCAATACAGTAAACATGTATTAAATATTTATACACTAAACATGTATTTAATATTCATTCAATAAACATGTAGTTATTATTCTTACACTTAATATGTATTTAATATTAATACAAAAACATGTATCTAATTTTAATAAACTAAACATATATTTAATATTAATACAGTAAACATGTATTAAATATTTATACACTAAACATGTATTTAATATTAATACAAAAACATGTATTTAATTTTAATAAACTAATCATATATTTAATATTAATACACTAAACATGTATTTAATATCTTTACACTAATTGTGTATTTAATATTTATACACTAAAAGTGTATTTAATATTCATACACTAAACATGTATTTAATATTAATACACTAAACATGTATTTAATATTTATACACTAAACATGTATTTAATATTCATAAACTAAACATGTATTTAACATTTATACACTAAACATGTATTTAATATTCATACACTAAACATGTAGTTATTATTTATACACTAAACATGTATTTAATATTAATACACTAAACATGTATTTAATATTTATACACTAAACATGTATTTAATATTAATACACTAAATATGTATTTATTATATATCCACTAAACATGTATTTAATATTCATAAACTAAACATGTATTTAATATTTATACACTAAACATGTATTTAATATTAATACAAAACATGTATTTATGTTTAATAAACCAAACATATATTTAATATTAATACACTAAACATGTATTTAATATTTATACAGTAAACATGTATTGAATATTCATACACTAAACATGTTTTTAATATTATACACTAAACATGCATTTAATATTCATATACTAAACATGTATTCAATATTTATACACTAAACATG
The DNA here is from genome assembly GCF_033978795.1 of Nerophis ophidion. Classification (NCBI taxonomy): domain Eukaryota; kingdom Metazoa; phylum Chordata; class Actinopteri; order Syngnathiformes; family Syngnathidae; genus Nerophis; species Nerophis ophidion. The sequence continues at coordinate 805,832 of NW_026906959.1, read as the reverse complement.
TATTTAATATTAATACAAAAACATGTATTTAATTTTAATAAACTAAACATATATTTAATATTATTACACTAAACATGTATTTAATATTTATACACTGAACATGTATTTAATAGGTATACACTAATCATGTATTTAATATTAATACACTAATCATGTATTTAATATTCATACACTTAACATGTATTTAATATTTATTCACGAAACATGTATTTAATATTTATACACTAAACATGTATTTAATATTAATACACTGAACATGTATTTAATTTTTAATAAACTAAACATATATTTAATATTAATACACTAAACATGTATTTAATATTAATACACTAAACATGTATTTAATATTCATACACTAAACATGTATTTAATATTAATACAGTAAACATGTATTAAATATTTATACACTAAACATGTATTTAATATTCATTCAATAAACATGTAGTTATTATTCTTACACTTAATATGTATTTAATATTAATACAAAAACATGTATCTAATTTTAATAAACTAAACATATATTTAATATTAATACAGTAAACATTAATTAAATATTTATACACTAAACATGTATTTAATATTAATACAAAAACATGTATTTAATTTTAATAAACTAATCATATATTTAATATTAATACACTAAACATGTATTTAATATTTTTACACTAAACGTGTATTTAATATTTATACACTAAAAGTGTATTTAATATTAATACACTAAACATGTATTTAATATTAATACACTAAACATGTATTTAATATTCATACACTAAACATGTATTTAATATTCATAAACTAAACATGTATTTAACATTCATACACTAAACATGTATTTAATATTCATACACTAAACATGTAGTTATTATTTATACACTAAACATGTATTTAATATTAATACACTAAACATGTATTTAATATTTATACACTAAACATGTATTTAATATTAATACACTAAAGATGTATTTATTATATATCCACTAAACATGTATTTAATATTCATAAACTAAACATGTATTTAATATTTATACACTAAACATGTATTTAATATTAATACAAAACATGTATTTACGTTTAATAAACTAAACATATATTTAATATTAATACACTAAACATGTATTTAATATGTATACAGTAAACATGTATTGAATATTCATACACTAAACATGTATTTAATATTATACACTAAACATGCATTTAATATTCATACACTAAACATGTATTTAATATTCATACACTAAACATGTATTTAATATTAATACAAAACATGTATTTAATTTTAATAAACTAAACATATATTTAATATTATTACACTAAACATGTATTAAATATTTATTTACTGAACATGTATTTAAAAGTTATACACTAATCATGTATTTAATATTAATACACTAATCATGTATTTAATATTCATACACTTAACATGTATTTAATATTTATTCACAAAACATGTATTTAATATTCATACATTAAACATGTATTTAATATTTATACACTAAACATGTATTTAATATTCGTACACGAAACATGTATTTAATATTCATACATTAAACATGTATTTAATATTCATTCAATAAACATGTAGTTATTATTCTTACATATAATATGTATTTAATATTAATACAAAAACATGTATTCAATATTAATAAACTAAACATATATTTAATATTAATACAGTAAACATGTATTAAATATTTATTCACTAAACATGTATTTATTATTAATACAAAAACATGTATTTAATTTTAATAAACTAATCATATATTTAATATTAATACACTAAACATGTATTTAATATCTTTACACTAATTGTGTATTTAATATTTATACACTAAAAGTGTATTTAATATTAATACACTAAACATGTATTTAATATTAATACACTAAACATGTATTTAATATTTATACACTAAACATGTATTTAATATTCATAAACTAAACATGTATTTAACATTTATACACTAAACATGTATTTAATATTCATACACTAAACATGTAGTTATTATTCATACACTAAACATGTATTTAATATTAATACACTAAACATATATTTAATATTTATACACTAAACATGTATTTAATATTAATACACTAAATATGTATTTATTATATATCCACTAAACATGTATTTAATATTCATAAACTAAACATGTATTTAATATTTATACACTAAACATGTATTTAATATTAATACAAAACATGTATTTATGTTTAATAAACCAAACATATATTTAATATTAATACACTAAACATGTATTTAATATTTATACGGTAAACATGTATTGAATATTCATACACTAAACATGTATTTAATTTTATACACTAAACATGCATTTATTATTCATACACTAAACATGTATTCAATATTTATACACTAAACATGTATTTAATATTAATACAAAAACATGTATTTATTTTAATAAACTAAACATATATTTAATATTAATACACTAAACATGTATTTAATATTTATACACTAAACATGTATTTAATATTCATAAACTAAACATGTATTTAATATTCATACACTAAACATGTAGTTATTATTTATACACTAAACATGTATTTAATATTCATAAACTAAACATGTATTTAACATTTATACACTAAACATGTATTTAATATTCATACACTAAACATGTAGTTATTATTTATACACTAAACATGTATTTAATATTAATACACTAAACATGTATTTAATATTTATACACTAAACATGTATTTAATATTAATACAAAACATGTATTTAAGTTTAATAAACTAAACATATATTTAATATTAATACACTAAACATGTATTTAATATTCATACACTAAACATGCATTTAATATTCATACACTAAACATGTATTTAATATTATACACTAAACATGCGTTTAATATTCATACACTAAACATGTATTTAATATTTATACACTAAACATGTATTTAATATTAATACAAAAACATGTATTTAATTTTAATAAACTAAACATATATTTAATATTATTACACTAAACATGTATTTAATATTTATACACTGAACCTGTATTTAATAGTTATACACTAATCATGTATTTAATATTAATACACTAATCATGTATTTAATATTCATACACTAAATATGTATTTAATATTCATACACTTAACATGTATTTAATATTTATTCACGAAACATGTATTTAATATTTATACACTAAACATGTATTTAATATTAATACACTAAATATGTATTTATTATATATCCACTAAACATTTATTTAATATTCATAAACTAAATATATATTTAATATTAATACACTAAACATGTATTTAATATTAATACACTAAACATGTATTTAATATTTTTACACTAAACATGTATTTAATATTCATACAAAAACATGTATTTAATTTTAATAAACTAAACATATATTTAATATTATTACACTAAACATGTATTTAATATTTATACACTGAACATGTATTTAATATTCATACACTAAAAATTTAGTTATTATTTATACACTGAACATGTATTTAATATTTATTCACGAAACATGTTTTTAATATTTATACACTAAACATGTATTTAATATTCATACATTAAAAATGTATTTAATATTCATACACTAAACATGTATTTAATATTCATACATTAAACATGTATTTAATATTCATACACTAAACATGTATTTAATATTCGTACACGAAACATGTATTTAATATTTCTACAAAAACATGTATTTAATTTTAATAAACTAAACATATATTTAATATTAATACACTAAACATGTATTTAATATTCATACACTAAACATGTATTTAATATTAATACACTAAACATGTATTTAATATTAATACAAAAACATGTATTTAATATTAATACACTAAACATGTGTTTAATATTTATACAAAAAACATGTATTTAATTTTAGTAAACTAAACATATATTTAATATTAATACACTAAACATGTATTTAATATTTATACACTAAACATGTATTTAATATTCATACACTAAACATGTAGTTATTATTAATACACTAAACATGTATTTAATATGTATACACTAAATATGTATTTAATATTCATACACTAAACATGTATTTAATATTAATACACTGAACATGTATTTAATAATCATATACTAAACGTATATGTAATCATGTACTAATCATATATTAAATATTCATTTAGTAAACATGTATTTATTATCCTCTAAATAAGGCACACTTGGAAATAATGAATTTCTTTATGTGTGCAGTTGCGGCAGAAGTCCACAGGAGGGCGCACGTTCCCTCTTAATAAGTCCGGTCCTCTCCGCCTCTCTATCTCTCTTTTTCCTTTTTTTTGTTTCTTTTATTTTTTTTACATAAGTTTGGTTTCTCATACACTTATATTTATACACTAAACATGTATTTAATATTAATACACTAAACATGTATTTAATATTTATACACTAAACATGTATTTAATATTAGAACAAAAACATGTATTTAATTTTGATAAACTAAACATATATTTAATATTAATACACTAAACATGTATTTAATATTAATACAAAAACATGTATTTAATTTTAATAAACTAAATATATATTTAATATTAATACACTAAACATGTATTTAATATTCATAAACTAAACATGTATTTAACATTTATACACTAAACATGTATTTAATATTAATACACTAAACATGTATTTAATATTTATACACTAAACATGTATTTAATATTAGAACAAAAACATGTATTTAATATTTATACACTAAACATGTATTTAATATTCATACACTAAACATGTAGTTATTATTCATACACTAAACATGTATTTAATATTAATACACTAAACATGTATTTAATATTTATACACTAAACATGTATTTAATATTCATAAACTAAACATGTATTTAACATTTATACACTAAACATACTAAAGTATTGTCCGATCATTACCTTATAAAATTCGAGGTTCAGACGCATGTTCGTCAAACTAATAATAATAATAACTGCTATAGCAGCCGCAACATTAATACGGCCACAACGACAACTCTTGCTGACCTACTGCCCTCGGTAATGGCACCATTCCCAAAGTATGTAGGCTCTATTGATAACCTCACTAACAACTTTAACGACGCCCTGCGCGAAACCATTAATAACATAGCACCGCTAAAGTTAAAAAAGGCTCCAAAAAAGCGCACCCCGTGGTTTACAGAAGAAACTAGAGCTCAGAAATTATTATGCAGAAAGCTGGAACGCAAATGGCGCACGACTAAACTTGAGGTGCACCATCAAGCATTTAGTGATGGTTTAATAACTTATAAACGCATGCTTACCTTAGCTAAAGCTAATTATTACTCAAATCTCATCCACCGTAATAAAAACGATCCTAAATTTTTGTTTAGTACGGTAGCATCGCTTAACCAACAAGGGACTCCTTCCAGTAGCTCCACCCACTCAGCTGATGACTTTATGCAATTCTTTAGTAAGAAAATTGAAGTCATTAGAAAGGAGATTAAAGACAATGCGTCCCAGCTACAACGGGGTTCTATTAACACTGACACGATTGTATATACGGCGGATACTGCCCTCCAAAATACTTTCTCTCGTTTTGAGGAAATAACATTAGAGGAATTGTTACAACGTGTAAATGGAATAAAACAAACAACATGTTTACTTGACCCTCTTCCTGGGAAACTGATCAAGGAGCTCTTTGTATTATTAGGTCCATCAGTGCTAAATATTATAAACTTATCACTTTCCTCGGGCACTGTTCCCCTAGCATTCAAAAAAGCGGTTATTCATCCTCTTCTTAAAAGACCTAACCTCGATCCTGACCTCATGGTAAACTACCGACCGGTGTCTCACCTTCCCTTTATTTCAAAAATCCTCGAAAAAATTGTTGCGGAGCAGTTAAATGAACACTTAGCGTCTAACAATCTATGTGAAACCTTTCAATCCGGTTTCAGGGCAAATCACTCCACGGAGACAGCCCTCGCAAAAATGACTAATGATCTATTGCTAACGATGGATTCTGATGCGTCATCTATGTTGCTGCTCCTCGATCTTAGCGCTGCTTTCGATACCGTCGATCATAATATTTTATTAGAACGTATCAAAACACGAATTGGTATGTCAGACTTAGCCCTGTCTTGGTTTAACTCTTATCTTACTGATAGGATGCAGTGTGTCTCCCATAACAATGTGACCTCGGACTACGTTAAGGTAACGTGTGGAGTTCCCCAGGGTTCGGTCCTTGGCCCTGCACTCTTCAGCATCTACATGCTGCCGCTAGGTGACATCATACGCAAATACGGTGTTAGCTTTCACTGTTATGCTGATGACACCCAACTCTACATGCCCCTAAAGCTGACCAACACGCCGGATTGTAGTCAGCTGGAGGCGTGTCTTAATGAAATTAAACAATGGATGTCCGCTAACTTTTTGCAACTCAATGCCAAAAAAACGGAAATGCTGATTATCGGTCCTGCTAGACACCGAACTCTATTTAATAATACAACTCTAACATTTGACAACCAAACAATTAAACAAGGCGACACGGTAAAGAATCTGGGTATTATCTTCGACCCAACTCTCTCCTTTGAGGCACACATTAAAAGCGTTACTAAAACGGCCTTCTTTCATCTCCGTAATATCGCTAAAATTCGCTCCATTCTGTCCACTAAGGACGCTGAGATCATTATCCATGCGTTTGTTACGTCTCGCCTCGACTACTGTAACGTATTATTTTCGGGTCTCCCAATGTCTAGCATTAAAAGATTACAGTTGGTACAAAATGCGGCTGCTAGACTTTTGACAAGAACAAGAAAGTTTGATCACATTACGCCTGTACTGTATATACCTTTATATACATATATACATACATATATACCTATACTGGCTCACCTGCACTGGCTTCCTGTGCACTTAAGATGTGACTTTAAGGTTTTACTACTTACGTATAAAATACTACACGGTCTAGCTCCATCCTATCTTGCCGATTGTATTGTACCATATGTCCCGGCAAGAAATCTGCGTTCAAAGGATTCCGGCTTGTTAGTGATTCCCAAAGCCCAAAAAAAGTCTGCGGGCTATAGAGCGTTTTCCGTTCGGGCTCCAGTACTCTGGAATGCCCTCCCGGTAACAGTTCGAGATGCCACCTCAGTAGAAGCATTTAAGTCTCACCTTAAAACTCATTTGTATACTGTAGCCTTTAAATAGACTCCCTTTTTAGACCAGTTGATCTGCTGTTTCTTTTCTTTTTCTTCTATGTCCCACTCTCCCCTGTGGAGGGGGTCCGGTCCGATCCGGTGGCCATGTACTGCTTGCCTGTGTATCGGCTGGGGACATCTCTGCGCTGCTGATCCGCCTCGACATCTCTGCGCTGCTGATCCGCCTCCGCTTGGGATGGTTTCCTGCTGGCTCCGCTGTGAACGGGACTCTCGCTGCTGAGTTGGAACCGCTTTGGACTGGACTCTCGCGACTGTGTTGGATCCATTGTGGATTGAACTTTCACAGTATCATGTTAGACCCGCTCGACATCCATTGCTTTCCTCCTCTCTAAGGTTCTCATAATCATTATTGTCACCGACGTCCCACTGGATCATTATTGTCACCGATGTCCCACTGGGTGTGAGTTTTCCTTGCCCTTATGTGGGCCTACCGAGGATGTCGTGGTGGTTTGTGCAGCCCTTTGAGACACTAGTGATTTAGGGCTATATAAGTAAACATTGATTGATTGATTGATTGAATATTCATACACTAAACATGTAGTTATTATTTATACACTAAACATGTATTTAATATTAATACACTAAACATGTATTTAATATTTATACACTAAACATGTATTTAATATTAATACACTAAATATGTATTTATTATATATCCACTAAACATGTATTTAATATTCATAAACTAAACATGTATTTAATATTCATACACTAAACGTGTATTTAATATTCATACACTAAACATGTATTTAATATTAATACAAAACATGTATTTACGTTTAATAAACTAAACATATATTTAATATTATTAAACTAAACATGTATTTAATATTAATACACTAATCATGTATTTAATATTCATACACTAAATATGTATTTAATATTCATACACTTAACATGTATTTAATATTTATACACGAAACATGTATTTAATATTTATACACTAAACATGTATTTAATATTCATACATTAAACATGTACTTAATATTCATACACTAAACATGTATTTAATATTCATACACTAAACATGTATTTAATATTCATACATTAAACATGTATTTAATATTTATACACTAAACATGTATTTAATATTCATACACTAAACATGTAGTTATTATTTATACACTAAACATGTATTTAATATTAATACAGTAAACATGTATTTAATATTAATACACTAAGCATGTATTTAATATTAATACAAAAACATGTATTTAATTTTAATAAACTAAATATATATTTAATATTCATACACTAAACGTGTATTTAATATTCATACACTAAACATGTATTTAATATTAATACACTAATCATGTATTTAATATTCATAAACTAAATATGTATTTAATATTTATACACTAAACATGTATTTAATATTCATACATTAAAAATGTATTGAATATTCATACACTAAACATGTATTTAATATTATACACTAAACATGCATTTAATATTCATACACTAAACATGTATTTAATATTTATACACTAAACATGTATTTAATATTAATACAAAAACATGTATTTAATTTTAATAAACTAAACATATTTAATATTATTACACTAAACATGTATTTAATATTTATACACTGAACATGTATTTAATAGTTATACACTAATCATGTATTTAATATTAATACACTAATCATGTATTTAATATTCATACACTAAATATGTATTTAATATTCATACACTTAACATGTATTTAATATTTATACACGAAACATGTATTTAATATTATACACTAAACATGTATTTAATATTCATACATTAAAAATGTATTTAATATTCATACACTAAACATGTATTTAATATTCATACATTAAACATGTATTTAATATTCATACACTAAACATGTATTTAATATTCGTACACGAAACATGTATTTAATATTTATACACTAAACATGTATTTAATATTCATACATTAAACATGTATTCAATATTCATACACTAAACATGTATTTAATATTTATACAAAAACGTGTATTTAATTTTAATAAACTAAACATATATTTAATATCAATACACTAAACATGTATTTAATATTTATACACTAAACATGTATTTAATATTCATACAAAAACATGTATTTAATTTTAATAAACTAAATATATATTTAATATTAATACACAAAACATGTATTTAATATTCATGAACTAAACATGTATTTAACATTTATACACTAAACATGTATTTAATATTCATACACTAAACATGTATTTAATTTTTGATAAATTAAACATATATTTAATATTAATACACTAAACATGTATTTAATATTAGAACAAAAACATGTATTTAATTTTGATAAACTAAACATATATTTAATATTATTACACTAAACATGTATTTAATATTTATACACTGAACATGTATTTAATAGTTATACACTAATCATGCATTTAATATTAATACACTAATCATGTATTTAATATTCATACACTAAATATGTATTTAATATTCATACACTTAACATGTATTTAATATTTATACACGAAACATGTATTTAATATTTATACACTAAACATGGATTTAATATTCATACATTAAAAATTTATTTAATATTCATACACTAAACATGTATTTAATATTCATACATTAAACATGTATTTAATATTCATACACTCAACATGTATTTAATATTCGTACACGAAACATGTATTTAATATTTATACACTAAACATGTATTTAATATTCATACATTAAACATGTATTTAATATTCATACACTAAACATGAGTTTAATATTCATACACCAAACATGTATTTAATATTCATACACTAAACATGTATTTAATATTTATACAAAAACGTGTATTTAATTTTAATAAACTAAACATATATTTAATATCAATACACTAAACATGTATTTAATATTTATACACTAAACATGTAGTTAATATTCATACACTAAACATGTAGTTATTATTTATACATTAAACATGTATTTAATATTAATACAAAAACATGTATTTAATTTTAATAAACTAAATATATATTTAATATTAATACACTAAACATGTATTTAATATTCATGAACTAAACATGTATTTAACATTTATACACTAAACATGTATTTAATATTCATACACTAAAAATGTATTTAATTTTTGATAAATTAAACATATATTTAATATTAATACACTAAACATGTATTTAATATTCATACACTAAACATGTATTTAATATTCATATTCTAAACATGTAGTTATTATTCATACACTAAACATGTATTTAATATCAATACAGTAAACATGTATTAAATATTTATACACTAAACATGTATTTAATATTCATTCAATAAACATGTAGTTATTATTCTTACACTTAATATGTATTTAATATTAATACAAAAACATGTATCTAATTTTAATAAACTAAACATATATTTAATATTAATACAGTAAACATGTATTAAATATTTATACACTAAACATGTATTTAATATTAATACAAAAACATGTATTTAATTTTAATAAACTAATCATATATTTAATATTAATACACTAAACATGTATTTAATATCTTTACACTAATTGTGTATTTAATATTTATACACTAAAAGTGTATTTAATATTCATACACTAAACATGTATTTAATATTAATACACTAAACATGTATTTAATATTTATACACTAAACATGTATTTAATATTCATAAACTAAACATGTATTTAACATTTATACACTAAACATGTATTTAATATTCATACACTAAACATGTAGTTATTATTTATACACTAAACATGTATTTAATATTAATACACTAAACATGTATTTAATATTTATACACTAAACATGTATTTAATATTAATACACTAAATATGTATTTATTATATATCCACTAAACATGTATTTAATATTCATAAACTAAACATGTATTTAATATTTATACACTAAACATGTATTTAATATTAATACAAAACATGTATTTATGTTTAATAAACCAAACATATATTTAATATTAATACACTAAACATGTATTTAATATTTATACAGTAAACATGTATTGAATATTCATACACTAAACATGTTTTTAATATTATACACTAAACATGCATTTAATATTCATATACTAAACATGTATTCAATATTTATACACTAAACATGTATTTAATATTAATACAAAAACATGTATTTAATTTTAATAAACTAAACATATATTTAATATTATTACACTAAACATGTATTTAATATTTATACACTGAACATGTATTTAATAGGTATACACTAATCATGTATTTAATATTAATACACTAATCATGTATTTAATATTCATACACTTAACATGTATTTAATATTTATTCACGAAACATGTATTTAATATTTATACACTAAACATGTATTTAATATTAATACACTGAACATGTATTTAATTTTTAATAAACTAAACATATATTTAATATTAATACACTAAACATGTATTTAATATTAATACACTAAACATGTATTTAATATTCATACACTAAACATGTATTTAATATTAATACAGTAAACATGTATTAAATATTTATACACTAAACATGTATTTAATATTCATTCAATAAACATGTAGTTATTATTCTTACACTTAATATGTATTTAATATTAATACAAAAACATGTATCTAATTTTAATAAACTAAACATATATTTAATATTAATACAGTAAACATTAATTAAATATTTATACACTAAACATGTATTTAATATTAATACAAAAACATGTATTTAATTTTAATAAACTAATCATATATTTAATATTAATACACTAAACATGTATTTAATATTTTTACACTAAACGTGTATTTAATATTTATACACTAAAAGTGTATTTAATATTAATACACTAAACATGTATTTAATATTAATACACTAAACATGTATTTAATATTCATACACTAAACATGTATTTAATATTCATAAACTAAACATGTATTTAACATTCATACACTAAACATGTATTTAATATTCATACACTAAACATGTAGTTATTATTTATACACTAAACATGTATTTAATATTAATACACTAAACATGTATTTAATATTTATACACTAAACATGTATTTAATATTAATACACTAAAGATGTATTTATTATATATCCACTAAACATGTATTTAATATTCATAAACTAAACATGTATTTAATATTTATACACTAAACATGTATTTAATATTAATACAAAACATGTATTTACGTTTAATAAACTAAACATATATTTAATATTATACACTAAACATGCATTTAATATTCATACACTAAACATGTATTTAATATTCATACACTAAACATGTATTTAATATTAATACAAAACATGTATTTAATTTTAATAAACTAAACATATATTTAATATTATTACACTAAACATGTATTAAATATTTATTTACTGAACATGTATTTAAAAGTTATACACTAATCATGTATTTAATATTAATACACTAATCATGTATTTAATATTCATACACTTAACATGTATTTAATATTTATTCACAAAACATGTATTTAATATTCATACATTAAACATGTATTTAATATTTATACACTAAACATGTATTTAATATTCGTACACGAAACATGTATTTAATATTCATACATTAAACATGTATTTAATATTCATTCAATAAACATGTAGTTATTATTCTTACATATAATATGTATTTAATATTAATACAAAAACATGTATTCAATATTAATAAACTAAACATATATTTAATATTAATACAGTAAACATGTATTAAATATTTATACACTAAACATGTATTTATTATTAATACAAAAACATGTATTTAATTTTAATAAACTAATCATATATTTAATATTAATACACTAAACATGTATTTAATATCTTTACACTAATTGTGTATTTAATATTCATACACTAAAAGTGTATTTAATATTCATACACTAAACATGTGTTTAATATTAATACACTAAACATGTAGTTATTATTCATACACTAAACATGTATTTAATATTTATACACTAAACATGTATTTAATATTAATACACTAAATATGTATTTATTATACATCCACTAAACATGTATTTAACATTCATAAACTAAATATATATTTAATATTAATACACTGAACATGTATCTAATATTAACACACTAAACATGTATTTAATATTTTTACACTAAACATGTATTTAATATTCTTACACTAAACATGTATTTAATATTCATACACTAAACATGTATTTAATATTAATTCAAAAACATGTATTTAATTGTAATAAACTAAATATATATTTAATATTAATACACTAAACATGTATTTAATATTCATAAACTAAACATGTATTTAACATTAATACACTAAACATGTATTTAATATTCATACAAAAACATGTATTTAATTTTAATAAACTAAACATATATTTAATATTATTACACTGAACATGTATTTAATATTCATACACTAAACATTTAGTTATTATTTATACACTAAACATGTATTTAATATTAATACACTAAACATGTATTTAATATTAATACACTAAACATGTATTTAATATTCATACACTAATCATGTATTTAATATTAATACACTAATCATGTATTTAATATTTATACACTAAATATGTATTTAATATTTATACACTTAACATGTATTTAATATTTATACACTAAATATGTATTTAATATTTATACACTTAACATGTATTTAATATTAATACACTAAATATGTATTTAATATTCATACATTAAAAATGTATTTAATATTCATACACTAAACATGTATTTAATATTCATACATTAAACATGTATTTAATATTTATACACTAAACATGTATTTAATATTCATACACGAAACATGTATTTAATATTTATACACTAAACATGTATTTAATATTCATACACTAAACATGTATTTAATATTCATACACTAAACATGTATTTAATATTTATACACTAAACATGTATTTAATATTCATACACTAAACATGTATTTATTATTTATACACTAAACATGTATTTAATATTTATACACTAAATATGTATTTAATATTCATACACTAAACATGTATTTAATATTAATACACTGAACATGTATTTAATAATCATATACTAAACGTATATGTAATCATATACTAATCATATATTTAATATTCATTTAGTAAACATGTATTTATTATCCTCTAAATAAGGCACACTTGGAAATAATGAATTTCTTTATGAGTGCAGTTGCGGCAGAAGTCCACAGGAGGGCGCACGTTCCCTCTTAATAAGTCCGGTCCTCTCCGTCTCTCTCTCTCTCTTTTTCCTTTTTTTTTTTGTTTCTTTCATTTTTTTTACATAAGTTTGGTTTCTCATACACTTATATTTATACACTAAACATGTATTTAATATTCATACACTAAATGTGTATTTAATATTCATACACTAAACATGTATTTAATATTAATACAAAAACATGTATTTAATTTTAATAAACTAAACATATATTTAATATTTATACACTAAACATGTATTTAACATTCATACACTAAATTTGTATTTAATATTAATACACTAAACATGTATTTAATATTAATACACTAAACATGTATTTAATATTAATACAAAAACATGTATTTAATTTTAATAAACTAAACACATATTTAATATTAATACACTAAACATGTATTAAATATTCATACACTAAACATGTATTTAATATTCATTCAATAAACATGTAGTTATTATTCTTACACTTAATATGTATTTAATATTAATACAAAAACATGTATTTAATATTGTTACACTAAACGTGTATTTACTATTTATACACTAAAAGTGTATTTAATATTAATACACTAAACATGTATTTAATATTCATACACTAAACATGTATTTAATATTAATACAAAACACGTATTTAATTTTAATAAACTAAATATATATTTAATATTAATACTCTAAACATGTATTTAATATTCATACACTAAACATGTATTTAATATTAATACACTAAACATGTATTTAATATTTATACACTAAACATGTATTTAATATTAATACAAAACACGTATTTAATTTTAATAAACTAAATATATATTTAATATTAATACTCTAAACATGTATTTAATATTCATAAACTAAACATGTATTTAACATTCATACACTAAACATTTATTTAATATTAATACACTAAACATGTATTTAATATTAATACAAAAACATTTATTTAATTTTAATAAAGTAAACACATATTTAATATTAATACACTAAACATGTATTTAATATTTATACACTAAACATGTATTTAATATGTATACACTAAACATGTATTTAATATTAATACACTAAATATTTATTTATTATTCATCCACTAAACCTGTATTTAATATTTATACACTAAACATGTATCTAATATTAATACAAAAACATGTATTTAAGTTTAATAAACTAAACATGTATTTAATATTAATATACTAAACATGTAGTTAATATTTATACACAAACACGTATTTAATATTCATACACTAAACATGTATTTAATATTCATACACTAAACATGTATTTAATATTCATACACTAAACATGGATTTAATATTAATACACTGAACATGTATTTCATAATCATATACCAAACATATATGTAATTATATACTAATCATATATTTAATATTCATACAGTAAACATGTATTTATTATCCTCTAAATAAGGCACACTTGGAAATAATGAATTTCTTTATGTGTGCAGGTGCGGCAGAAGTCCACAGGAGGGCGCACGTTCCCTCTTAATAAGTCCGGTCCTCTCCGTCTCTCTCTCTCTCTTTTTCCTTTTTTTTGTTTCTTTTATTTTTTTTTAAATAAGTTTGGTTCCTCATACACTTATATTTATACACTAAACATGTATTTAATATTAGTACAAAAACATGTATTTAATTTTAATAAACTAAACATATATTTAATATTAATACACTAAACATGTATTTAATATTAATACAAAAACATGTATTTAATTTTAATAAACTAAACATATATTTAATATTAATACACTAAACATGTATTAAATATTCATACACTAAACATTTATTTAATATTCATTCAATAAACATGTAGTTATTATTCTTACACTTAATATGTATTTAATATTAATACAAAAACATGTATTTAATTTTAGTAAACTAAACATATATTTAAAATCATACACTAAACATGTATTTAATATTAATACAAAAACATGTATTTAATTTTAATACACTAAACATATATTTAATATTAATACACTAAACATGTATTTAACATTCATACACTAAACATGTATTTAACATTCATACACTAAACATGTTTTTAATATTAATACAAAAACATGTATTTAATTTTAATAAACTAAACATTTAATATTAATACACTAAACATGTATTTAATATTCATACACTAAACATGTAGTTATTATTCATACACTAAACATGTATTTAATATTAATACACTAAACCTGTATTTAATATTTATACACTAAACATGTATTTAATATTAGAACAAAAACATGTATTTAATTTTGATAAACTAAACATATATTTAATATTAATACACTAAACATGTATTTAATATTAATACAAAAACATGTATTTAATTTTAATAAACTAAATATATATTTAATATTAATACACTAAACATGTATTTAATATTCATAAACTAAACATGTATTTAACATTTATACACTAAACATGTATTTAATATTAATACACTAAACATGTATTTAATATTTATACACTAAACATGTATTTAATATTAGAACAAAAACATGTATTTAATATTCATACACTAAACATGTATTTAATATTCATACACTAAACATGTAGTTATTATTCATACACTAAACATGTATTTAATATTAATACACTAAACATGTATTTAATATTTATACACTAAACATGTATTTAATATTCATAAACTAAACATGTATTTAACATTCATACACTAAACATGTATTTAATATTCATACACTAAACATGTAGTTATTATTTATACACTAAACATGTATTTAATATTAATACACTAAACATGTATTTAATATTTATACACTAAACATGTATTTAATATTAATACACTAAATATGTATTTATTATATATCCACTAAACATGTATTTAATATTCATAAACTAAACATGTATTTAATATTCATACACTAAACGTGTATTTAATATTCATACACTAAACATGTATTTAATATTCATACATTAAACATGTATTTAATATTTATACACTAAACATGTATTTAATATTCGTACACGAAACATGTATTTAATATTTCTACAAAAACATGTATTTAATTTTAATAAACTAAACATATATTTAATATTAATACACTAAACATGTATTTAATATTCATACACTAAACATGTATTTAATATTAATACACTAAACATGTATTTAATATTAATACAAAAACATGTATTTAATATTAATTAATACACTAAACATGTGTTTAATATTTATACAAAAAACATGTATTTAATTTTAATAAACTAAACATATATTTAATATTAATACACTAAACATGTATTTAATATTTATACACTAAACATGTATTTAATATTCATACACTAAACATGTAGTTATTATTAATACACTAAACATGTATTTAATATGTATACACTAAATTTGTATTTAATATTCATACACTAAACATGTGTTTAATATTAATACACTGAACATGTATTTAATAATCATATACTAAACGTATATGTAATCATGTACTAATCATATATTTAATATTCATTTAGTAAACATGTATTTATTATCCTCTAAATAAGGCACACTTGGAAATAATGAATTTCTTTATGTGTGCAGTTGCGGCAGAAGTCCACAGGAGGGCGCACGTTCCCTCTTAATAAGTCCGGTCCTCTCCGCCTCTCTATCTCTCTTTTTCCTTTTTTTTGTTTCTTTTATTTTTTTTACATAAGTTTGGTTTCTCATACACTTATATTTATACACTAAACATGTATTTAATATTAATACACTAAACATGTATTTAATATTTATACACTAAACATGTATTTAATATTAGAACAAAAACATGTATTTAATTTTTATAAACTAAACATATATTTAATATTAATACACTAAACATGTATTTAATATTAATACAAAAACATGTATTTAATTTTAATAAACTAAATATATATTTAATATTAATACAATAAACATGTATTTAATATTCATAAACTAAACATGTATTTAATATTTATACACTAAACATGTATTTAATATTAATACACTAAACATGTATTTAATATTTATACACTAAACATGTATTTAATATTAGAACAAAAACATGTATTTAATATTTATACACTAAACATGTATTTAATATTCATACACTAAACATGTAGTTATTATTCATACACTAAACATGTATTTAATATTAATACACTAAACATGTATTTAATATTTATACACTAAACATGTATTTAATATTAATACACTAAAGATGTATTTATTATATATCCACTAAACATGTATTTAATATTCATACACTAAACATGTAGTTATTATTTATACACTAAACATGTATTTAATATTAATACACTAAACATGTATTTAATATTTATACACTAAACATGTATTTAATATTAATACACTAAATATGTATTTATTATATATCCACTAAACATGTATTTAATATTCATAAACTAAACATGTATCTAATATTCATACACTAAACGTGTATTTAATATTCATACACTAAACATGTATTTAATATTAATACAAAACATGTATTTACGTTTAATAAACTAAACATATATTTAATATTATTAAACTAAACATGCATTTAATATTTATACACTGAACATGTATTTAATATTAATACACTAATCATGTATTTAATATTCATACACTAAATATGTATTTAATATTCATACACTTAACATGTATTTAATATTTATACACGAAACATGTATTTAATATTCATACATTAAACATGTACTTAATATTCATACACTAAACATGTATTTAATATTTATACACTAAACATGTATTTAATATTCATACATTAAACATGTATTTAATATTTATACACTAAACATGTATTTAATATTCATACACTAAACATGTAGTTATTATTTATACACTAAACATGTATTTAATATTAATACAGTAAACATGTATTTAATATTAATACACTAAGCATGTATTTAATATTAATACAAAAACATGTATTTAATTTTAATAAACTAAATACATATTTAATATTCATACACTAAACGTGTATTTAACATTCATACACTAAACATGTATTTAATATTAATACACTAATCATGTATTTAATATTCATAAACTAAATATGTATTTAATATTTATACACTAAACATGTATTTAATATTCATACATTAAAAATGTATTGAATATTCATACACTAAACATGTATTTAATATTATACACTAAACATGCATTTAATATTCATACACTAAACATGTATTTAATACTTATACACTAAACATGTATTTAATATTAATACAAAAACATGTATTTAATTTTAATAAACTAAACATATATTTAATATTATTACACTAAACATGTATTTAATATTTATACACTGAACATGTATTTAATAGTTATACACTAATCATGTATTTAATATTAATACACTAATCATGTATTTAATATTCATACACTTAACATGTATTTAATATTTATACACGAAACATGTATTTAATATTTATACACTAAACATGTATTTAATATTCATACATTAAAAATGTATTTAATATTCATACACTAAACATGTATTTAATATTCATACATTAAACATGTATTTAATATTCATACACTAAACATGTATTTAATATTCGTACACTAAACATGTATTTAATATTAGAACAAAAACATGTATTTAATTTTGATAAACTAAACATATATTTAATATTAATACACTAAACATGTATTTAATATTAATACAAAAAATTTATTTAATTTTAATAAACTAAATATATATTTAATATTAATACACTAAACATGTATTTAATATTCATAAACTAAACATGTATTTAACATTTATACACTAAACATGTATTTAATATTAATACACTAAACATGTATTTAATATTTATACACTAAACATGTATTTAATATTCATACACTAAACATGTAGTTATTATTTATACATTAAACATGTATTTAATATTAATACAAAAACATGTATTTAATTTTAATAAACTAAATATATATTTAATATTAATACACTAAACATGTATTTAATATTCATGAACTAAACATGTATTTAACATTTATACACTAAACATGTATTTAATATTCATACACTAAAAATGTATTTAATTTTTGATAAATTAAACATATATTTAATATTAATACACTAAACATGTATTTAATATTCATACACTAAACATGTATTTAATATTCATATTCTAAACATGTAGTTATTATTCATACACTAAACATGTATTTAATATCAATACAGTAAACATGTATTAAATATTTATACACTAAACATGTATTTAATATTCATTCAATAAACATGTAGTTATTATTCTTACACTTAATATGTATTTAATATTAATACAAAAACATGTATCTAATTTTAATAAACTAAACATATATTTAATATTAATACAGTAAACATGTATTAAATATTTATACACTAAACATGTATTTAATATTAATACAAAAACATGTATTTAATTTTAATAAACTAATCATATATTTAATATTAATACACTAAACATGTATTTAATATCTTTACACTAATTGTGTATTTAATATTTATACACTAAAAGTGTATTTAATATTCATACACTAAACATGTATTTAAGATTAATACACTAAACATGTATTTAATATTTATACACTAAACATGTATTTAATATTCATAAACTAAACATGTATTTAACATTTATACACTAAACATGTATTTAATATTCATACACTAAACATGTAGTTATTATTTATACACTAAACATGTATTTAATATTAATACACTAAACATGTATTTAATATTTATACACTAAACATGTATTTAATATTAATACACTAAATATGTATTTATTATATATCCACTAAACATGTATTTAATATTCATAAACTAAACATGTATTTAATATTTATACACTAAACATGTATTTAATATTAATACAAAACATGTATTTATGTTTAATAAACCAAACATATATTTAATATTAATACACTAAACATGTATTTAATATTTATACAGTAAACATGTATTGAATATTCATACACTAAACATGTATTTAATATTATACACTAAACATGCATTTAATATTCATATACTAAACATGTATTCAATATTTATACACTAAACATGTATTTAATATTAATACAAAAACATGTATTTAATTTTAATAAACTAAACATATATTTAATATTATTACACTAAACATGTATTTAATATTTATACACTGAACATGTATTTAGTAGGTATACACTAATCATGTATTTAATATTAATACACTAATCATGTATTTAATATTCATACACTTAACATGTATTTAATATTTATTCACGAAACATGTATTTAATATTTATACACTAAACATGTATTTAATATTAATACACTGAACATGTATTTAATTTTTAATAAACTAAACATATATTTAATATTAATACACTAAACATGTATTTAATATTAATACACTAAACATGTATTTAATATTCATACACTAAACATGTATTTAATATTAATACAGTAAACATGTATTAAATATTTATACACTAAACATGTATTTAATATTCATTCAATAAACATGTAGTTATTATTCTTACACTTAATATGTATTTAATATTAATACAAAAACATGTATCTAATTTTAATAAACTAAACATATATTTAATATTAATACAGTAAACATTAATTAAATATTTATACACTAAACATGTATTTAATATTAATACAAAAACATGTATTTAATTTTAATAAACTAATCATATATTTAATATTAATACACTAAACATGTATTTAATATTTTTACACTAAACGTGTATTTAATATTTATACACTAAAAGTGTATTTAATATTAATACACTAAACATGTATTTAATATTAATACACTAAACATGTATTTAATATTCATACACTAAACATGTATTTAATATTCATAAACTAAACATGTATTTAACATTCATACACTAAACATGTATTTAATATTCATACACTAAACATGTAGTTATTATTTATACACTAAACATGTATTTAATATTAATACACTAAACATGTATTTAATATTTATACACTAAACATGTATTTAATATTAATACACTAAAGATGTATTTATTATATATCCACTAAACATGTATTTAATATTCATAAACTAAACATGTATTTAATATTTATACACTAAACATGTATTTAATATTAATACAAAACATGTATTTACGTTTAATAAACTAAACATATATTTAATATTAATACACTAAACATGTATTTAATATGTATACAGTAAACATGTATTGAATATTCATACACTAAACATGTATTTAATATTATACACTAAACATGCATTTAATATTCATACACTAAACATGTATTTAATATTCATACACTAAACATGTATTTAATATTAATACAAAACATGTATTTAATTTTAATAAACTAAACATATATTTAATATTATTACACTAAACATGTATTAAATATTTATACACTGAACATGTATTTAAAAGTTATACACTAATCATGTATTTAATATTAATACACTAATCATGTATTTAATATTCATACACTTAACATGTATTTAATATTTATTCACAAAACATGTATTTAATATTCATACATTAAACATGTATTTAATATTTATACACTAAACATGTATTTAATATTCGTACACGAAACATGTATTTAATATTCATACATTAAACATGTATTTAATATTCATTCAATAAACATGTAGTTATTATTCTTACATATAATATGTATTTAATATTAATACAAAAACATGTATTCAATATTAATAAACTAAACATATATTTAATATTAATACAGTAAACATGTATTAAATATTTATACACTAAACATGTATTTATTATTAATACAAAAACATGTATTTAATTTTAATAAACTAATCATATATTTAATATTAATACACTAAACATGTATTTAATATCTTTACACTAATTGTGTATTTAATATTTATACACTAAAAGTGTATTTAATATTAATACACTAAACATGTATTTAATATTAATACACTAAACATGTATTTAATATTTATACACTAAACATGTAAATAATATTCATAAACTAAACATGTATTTAACATTTATACACTAAACATGTATTTAATATTCATACACTAAACATGTAGTTATTATTCATACACTAAACATGTATTTAATATTAATACATTAAACATGTATTTAATATTTATACACTAAACATGTATTTAATATTAATACACTAAATATGTATTTATTATATATCCACTAAACATGTATTTAATATTCATAAACTAAACATGTATTTAATATTTATACACTAAACATGTATTTAATATTAATACAAAACATGTATTTATGTTTAATAAACCAAACATATATTTAATATTAATACACTAAACATGTATTTAATATTTATACACTAAACATGTATTTAATATTAATACACTAAATATGTATTTATTATATATCCACTAAACATGTATTTAATATTCATAAACTAAACATGTATTTAATATTTATACACTAAACATGTATTTAATATTAATACAAAAACATGTATTTAATTTTAATAAACTAAATATATATTTAATATTAATACACTAAACATGTATTTAATATTCATAAACTAAACATGTATTTAACATTTATACACTAAACATGTATTTAATATTAATACACTAAACATGTATTTAATATTTATACACTAAACATGTATTTAATATTAGAACAAAAACATGTATTTAATATTTATACACTAAACATGTATTTAATATTCATACACTAAACATGTAGTTATTATTCATACACTAAACATGTATTTAATATTAATACACTAAACATGTATTTAATATTTATACACTAAACATGTATTTAATATTCATAAACTAAACATGTATTTAACATTTATACACTAAACATGTATTTAATATTCATACACTAAACATGTAGTTATTATTTATACACTAAACATGTATTTAATATTAATACACTAAACATGTATTTAATATTTATACACTAAACATGTATTTAATATTAATACACTAAATATGTATTTATTATATATCCACTAAACATGTATTTAATATTCATAAACTAAACATGTATTTAATATTCATACACTAAACGTGTATTTAATATTCATACACTAAACATGTATTTAATATTAATACAAAACATGTATTTACGTTTAATAAACTAAACATATATTTAATATTATTAAACTAAACATGTATTTAATATTAATACACTAATCATGTATTTAATATTCATACACTAAATATGTATTTAATATTCATACACTTAACATGTATTTAATATTTATACACGAAACATGTATTTAATATTTATACACTAAACATGTATTTAATATTCATACATTAAACATGTACTTAATATTCATACACTAAACATGTATTTAATATTCATACACTAAACATGTATTTAATATTCATACATTAAACATGTATTTAATATTTATACACTAAACATGTATTTAATATTCATACACTAAACATGTAGTTATTATTTATACACTAAACATGTATTTAATATTAATACAGTAAACATGTATTTAATATTAATACACTAAGCATGTATTTAATATTAATACAAAAACATGTATTTAATTTTAATAAACTAAATATATATTTAATATTCATACACTAAACGTGTATTTAATATTCATACAATAAACATGTATTTAATATTAATACACTAATCATGTATTTAATATTCATAAACTAAATATGTATTTAATTTTAATAAACTAAACATATTTAATATTATTACACTAAACATGTATTTAATATTTATACACTGAACATGTATTTAATAGTTATACACTAATCATGTATTTAATATTAATACACTAATCATGTATTTAATATTCATACACTAAATATGTATTTAATATTCATACACTTAACATGTATTTAATATTTATACACGAAACATGTATTTAATATTATACACTAAACATGTATTTAATATTCATACATTAAAATGTATTTAATATTCATACACTAAACATGTATTTAATATTCATACATTAAACATGTATTTAATATTCATACACTAAACATGTATTTAATATTCGTACACGAAACATGTATTTAATATTTATACACTAAACATGTATTTAATATTCATACATTAAACATGTATTCAATATTCATACACTAAACATGTATTTAATATTTATACAAAAACGTGTATTTAATTTTAATAAACTAAACATATATTTAATATCAATACACTAAACATGTATTTAATATTTATACACTAAACATGTATTTAATATTCATACAAAAACATGTATTTAATTTTAATAAACTAAATATATATTTAATATTAATACACAAAACATGTATTTAATATTCATGAACTAAACATGTATTTAACATTTATACACTAAACATGTATTTAATATTCATACACTAAACATGTATTTAATTTTTGATAAATTAAACATATATTTAATATTAATACACTAAACATGTATTAAATATTTATACACTAAACATGTATTTAATATTCATATTCTAAACATGTAGTTATTATTCATACACTAAACATGTATTTAATATTTATACACTAAACATGTATTTAATATTAATACACAAAATATGTATTTATTATATATCCACCAAACATGTATTTAATATTCATAAACTAAATATATATTTAATATTAATACACTAAACATGTATTTAATATTAATACACTAAACATGTATTTAATATTTTTACACTAAACATGTATTTATTATTCATACAAAAACATGTATTTAATTTTAATAAACTAAACATATATTTAATATTATTACACTAAACATGTATTTAATATTTATACACTGAACATGTATTTAATATTCATACACTAAACATGTAGTTATTATTTATACACTGAACATGTATTTAATATTTATTCACGAAACATGTTTTTAATATTTATACACTAAACATGTATTTAATATTCATACATTAAAAATGTATTTAATATTCATACACTAAACATGTATTTAATATTCATACATTAAACATGTATTTAATATTTATACACTAAACATGTATTTAATATTCGTACACGAAACATGTATTTAATATTTCTACAAAAACATGTATTTAATTTTAATAAACTAAACATATATTTAATATTAATACACTAAACATGTATTTAATATTCATACACTAAACATGTATTTAATATTAATACACTAAACATGTCCATCCATCCATCCATCATCTTCCGCTTATCCGAGGTCGGGTCGCGGGGGCAGCAGCCTAAGCAGGGAAGCCCAGACTTCCCTATCCCCAGCCACTTCGTCTAGCTCTTCCCGGGGGATCCCGAGGCGTTCCCAGGCCAGCCGGGAGACATAGTCTTTCCAACGTGTCCTGGGTCTTCCCCGTGGCCTCCTACCGGTTGGACGTGCCCTAAACACCTCCCTAGGGAGGCGTTCGGGTGGCATCCTGACCAGATGCCCGAACCACCTCATCTGGCTCCTCTCGATGTGGAGGAGCAGCGGCTTTACGTTGAGCTCCTCCCGGATGGCAGAGCTTCTCACCCTATCTCTAAGGGAGAGCCCCGCCACCCGGCGGAGGAAACTCATTTCGGCCGCTTGTACCCGTGATCTTATCCTTTCGGTCATGACCCAAAGCTCATGACCATAGGTGAGGATGGGAACGTAGATCGACCGGTAAATTGAGAGCTTTGCCTTCCGGCTCAGCTCCTTCTTCACCACAACGGATCGATACAACGTCCGCATTACTGAAGACGCCGCACCGATCCGCCTGTCGATCTCACGATCCACTCTTCCCCCACTCGTGAACAAGACTCCTAGGTACTTGAACTCCTCCACTTGGGGCAGGGTCTCCTCCCCAACCCGGAGATGGCACTCCACCCTTTTCCGGGCGAGAACCATGGACTCGGACTTGGAGGTGCTGATTCTCATTCCGGTCGCTTCACACTCGGCTGCGAACCGATCCAGTGAAAGCTGAAGATCCCGGCCAGATGAAGCCATCAGGACTACATCATCTGCAAAAAGCAGAGACCTAATCCCGTGGCCACCAAACCGGAACCCCTCAACGCCTTGACTGCGCCTAGAAATTCTGTCCATAAAAGTTATGAACAGAATCGGTGACAAAGGACAGCCTTGGCGGAGTCCAACCTTCACTGGAAAAGTGTCCGACTTACTGCCAGCAATGCGGACCAAGCTCTGACACTGATCATACAGGGAGCGGACCGCCACAATCAGACAGTCCGATACCCCATACTCTCTGAGCACTCCCCACAGGACTTCCCGAGGGACACGGTCGAATGCCTTCTCCAAGTCCACAAAGCACATGTAGACTGGTTGGGCAAACTCCCATGCACCCTCAAGAACCCTGCCGAGAGTATAGAGCTGGTCCACAGTTCCACGACCAGGACGAAAACCACACTGTTCCTCCTGAATCCGAGGTTCGACTATCCGGCGAAGCCTCCTCTCCAGTACACCTGAATAAACCTTACCGGGAAGGCTGAGGAGTGTGATCCCACGATAGTTGGAACACACCCTCCGGTCCCCCTTCTTAAAGAGAGGGACCACCACCCCGGTCTGCCAATCCAGAGGTACCGCCCCCGATGTCCACGCGATGCTGCAGAGTCTTGTCAACCAAGACAGCCCCACAGCATCCAGAGCCTTAAGGAACTCCGGGCGGATCTCATCCACCCCCGGGGCCTTGCCGCCGAGGAGCTTTTTAACTACCTCAGCGACCTCAGCCCCAGAAATAGGAGAGTCCACTACAGATTCCCCAGGCACCGCTTCCTCAAAGAAAGACGTGTTGGTGGGATTGAGGAGGTCTTCGAAGTATTCCCTCCACCGATCCACAACATCCGCAGTCGAAGTCAGCAGAACACCATCCGCACCATACACGGTGTTGATAGTGCACTGCTTCCCCTTCCTGAGGCGCCGTATGGTGGTCCAGAATCGCTTCGAAGCCGTCCGGAAGTCGTTTTCCATGGCTTCCCCGAACTCTTCCCATGTCCGAGTTTTTGCCTCCGCGACCGCTAAAGCTGCACACCGCTTGGCCCGTCGGTACCCGTCCACTGCCTCCGGAGTCCTATGAGCCAAAAGAACCCGATAGGACTCCTTCTTCAGCTTGACGGCATCCCTCACTGCTGGTGTCCACCAACGGGTTCTGGGATTACCGCCACGACAGGCACCAACAACCTTGCGGCCACAGCTCCAATCAGCCGCTAAATTAATTAAATTAATTAATACACTAATCATGTATTTAATATTCATACACTAAATATGTATTTAATATTCATACACTTAACATGTATTTAATATTTATACACGAAACATGTATTTAATATTTATACACTAAACATGTATTTAATATTTATACACTAAACATGTATTTAATATTAGAACAAAAACATGTATTTAATTTTGATAAACTAAACATATATTTAATATTAATACACTAAACATGTATTTAATATTAATACAAAAACATGTATTTAATTTTAATAAACTAAATATATATTTAATATTAATACACTAAACATGTATTTAATATTCATAAACTAAACATGTATTTAACATTTATACACTAAACATGTATTTAATATTAATACACTAAACATGTATTTAATATTTATACACTAAACATGTATTTAATATTAGAACAAAAACATGTATTTAATATTTATACACTAAACATGTATTTAATATTCATACACTAAACATGTAGTTATTATTCATACACTAAACATGTATTTAATATTAATACACTAAACATGTATTTAATATTTATACACTAAACATGTATTTAATATTCATAAACTAAACATGTATTTAACATTTATACACTAAACATGTATTTAATATTCATACACTAAACATGTAGTTATTATTTATACACTAAACATGTATTTAATATTAATACACTAAACATGTATTTAATATTTATACACTAAACATGTATTTAATATTAATACACTAAATATGTATTTATTATATATCCACTAAACATGTATTTAATATTCATAAACTAAACATGTATTTAATATTCATACACTAAACGTGTATTTAATATTCATACACTAAACATGTATTTAATATTAATACAAAACATGTATTTACGTTTAATAAACTAAACATATATTTAATATTATTAAACTAAACATGTATTTAATATTTATACACTGAACATGTATTTAATATTAATACACTGATCATGTATTTAATATTCATACACTAAATATGTATTTAATATTCATACACTTAACATGTATTTAATATTTATACACGAAACATGTATTTAATATTCATACATTAAACATGTATTTAATATTTATACACTAAGCATGTATTTAATATTCATACACTAAACATGTAGTTATTATTTATACACTAAACATGTATGTAATATTAATACAGTAAACATGTATTTAATATTAATACACTAAGCATGTATTTAATATTAATACAAAAACATGTATTTAATTTTAATAAACTAAATATATATTTAATATTCATACACTAAACGTGTATTTAACATTCATACACTAAACATGTATTTAATATTAATACACTAATCATGTGTTTAATATTCATAAACTAAATATGTATTTACTATTTATACACTAAACATGTATTTAATATTCATACATTAAAAATGTATTGAATATTCATACACTAAACATGTATTTAATATTATACACTAAACATGCATTTAATATTCATACACTAAACATGTATTTAATATTTATACACTAAACATGTATTTAATATTAATACAAAACATGTATTTAATTTTAATAAACTAAACATATATTTAATATTATTACACTAAACATGTATTTAATATTTATACACTGAACATGTATTTAATAGTTATACACTAATCATGTATTTAATATTAATACACTAATCATGTATTTAATATTCATACACTAAATATGTATTTAATATTCATACACTTAACATGTATTTAATATTTATACACGAAACATGTATTTAATATTTATACACTAAACATGTATTTAATATTCATACATTAAAAATTTATTTAATATTCATACACTAAACATGTATTTAATATTCATACATTAAACATGTATTTAATATTCATATACTCAACATGTATTTAATATTCGTACACGAAACATGTATTTAATATTTATACACTAAACATGTATTTAATATTCATACATTAAACATGTATTTAATATTCATACACTAAACATGAGTTTAATATTCATACACCAAACATGTATTTAATATTCATACACTAAACATGTATTTAATATTTATACAAAAACGTGTATTTAATTTTAATAAACTAAACATATATTTAATATCAATACACTAAACATGTATTTAATATTTATACACTAAACATGTAGTTAATATTCATACACTAAACATGTAGTTATTATTTATACATTAAACATGTATTTAATATTAATACAAAAACATGTATTTAATTTTAATAAACTAAATATATATTTAATATTAATACACTAAACATGTATTTAATATTCATGAACTAAACATGTATTTAACATTTATACACTAAACATGTATTTAATATTCATACACTAAAAATGTATTTAATTTTTGATAAATTAAACATATATTTAATATTAATACACTAAACATGTATTTAATATTCATACACTAAACATGTATTTAATATTCATATTCTAAACATGTAGTTATTATTCATACACTAAACATGTATTTAATATCAATACAGTAAACATGTATTAAATATTTATACACTAAACATGTATTTAATATTCATTCAATAAACATGTAGTTATTATTCTTACACTTAATATGTATTTAATATTAATACAAAAACATGTATCTAATTTTAATAAACTAAACATATATTTAATATTAATACAGTAAACATGTATTAAATATTTATACACTAAACATGTATTTAATATTAATACAAAAACATGTATTTAATTTTAATAAACTAATCATATATTTAATATTAATACACTAAACATGTATTTAATATCTTTACACTAATTGTGTATTTAATATTTATACACTAAAAGTGTATTTAATATTCATACACTAAACATGTATTTAATATTAATACACTAAACATGTATTTAATATTTATACACTAAACATGTATTTAATATTCATAAACTAAACATGTATTTAACATTTATACACTAAACATGTATTTAATATTCATACACTAAACATGTAGTTATTATTTATACACTAAACATGTATTTAATATTAATACACTAAACATGTATTTAATATTTATACACTAAACATGTATTTAATATTAATACACTAAATATGTATTTATTATATATCCACTAAACATGTATTTAATATTCATAAACTAAACATGTATTTAATATTTATACACTAAACATGTATTTAATATTAATACAAAACATGTATTTATGTTTAATAAACCAAACATATATTTAATATTAATACACTAAACATGTATTTAATATTTATACAGTAAACATGTATTGAATATTCATACACTAAACATGTATTTAATATTATACACTAAACATGCATTTAATATTCATACACTAAACATGTATTTAATATTTATACACTAAACATGTATTTAATATTAATACAAAAACATGTATTTAATTTTAATAAACTAAACATATATTTAATATTCATACATTAAACATGTATTTAATATTTATACACTAAACATGTATTTAATATTCATACACTTAACATGTATTTAATATTTATTCACGAAACATGTATTTAATATTTATACACTAAACATGTATTTAATATTAATACACTGAACATGTATTTAATTTTTAATAAACTAAACATATATTTAATATTAATACACTAAACATGTATTTAATATTAATACACTAAACATGTATTTAATATTCATACACTAAACATGTATTTAATATTAATACAGTAAACATGTATTAAATATTTATACACTAAACATGTATTTAATATTCATACACTAAACATGTATTTAATATTCATACATTAAACATGTATTTAATATTTATACACTAAACATGTATTTAATATTCGTACACGAAACATGTATTTAATATTTCTACAAAAACATGTATTTAATTTTAATAAACTAAACATATATTTAATATTAATACACTAAACATGTATTTAATATTCATACACTAAACATGTATTTAATATTAATACACTAAACATGTATTTAATATTAATACAAAAACATGTATTTAATATTAATTAATACACTAAACATGTGTTTAATATTTATACAAAAAACATGTATTTAATTTTAATAAACTAAACATATATTTAATATTAATACACTAAACATGTATTTAATATTTATACACTAAACATGTATTTAATATTCATACACTAAACATGTAGTTATTATTAATACACTAAACATGTATTTAATATGTATACACTAAATTTGTATTTAATATTCATACACTAAACATGTATTTAATATTAATACACTGAACATGTATTTAATAATCATATACTAAACGTATATGTAATCATGTACTAATCATATATTTAATATTCATTTAGTAAACATGTATTTATTATCCTCTAAATAAGGCACACTTGGAAATAATGAATTTCTTTATGTGTGCAGTTGCGGCAGAAGTCCACAGGAGGGCGCACGTTCCCTCTTAATAAGTCCGGTCCTCTCCGCCTCTCTATCTCTCTTTTTCCTTTTTTTTGTTTCTTTTATTTTTTTTACATAAGTTTGGTTTCTCATACACTTATATTTATACACTAAACATGTATTTAATATTAATACACTAAACATGTATTTAATATTTATACACTAAACATGTATTTAATATTAGAACAAAAACATGTATTTAATTTTGATAAACTAAACATATATTTAATATTAATACACTAAACATGTATTTAATATTAATACAAAAACATGTATTTAATTTTAATAAACTAAATATATATTTAATATTAATACACTAAACATGTATTTAATATTCATAAACTAAACATGTATTTAATATTTATACACTAAACATGTATTTAATATTAATACACTAAACATGTATTTAATATTTATACACTGAACATGTATTTAATATTAGAACAAAAACATGTATTTAATATTTATACACTAAACATGTATTTAATATTCATACACTAAACATGTAGTTATTATTCATACACTAAACATGTATTTAATATTAATACACTAAACATGTATTTAATATTTATACACTAAACATGTATTTAATATTCATAAACTAAACATGTATTTAACATTTATACACTAAACATGTATTTAATATTCATACACTAAACATGTAGTTATTATTTATACACTAAACATGTATTTAATATTAATACACTAAACATGTATTTAATATTTATACACTAAACATGTATTTAATATTAATACACTAAATATGTATTTATTATATATCCACTAAACATGTATTTAATATTCATAAACTAAACATGTATTTAATATTCATACACTAAACGTGTATTTAATATTCATACACTAAACATGTATTTAATATTAATACAAAACATGTATTTACGTTTAATAAACTAAACATATATTTAATATTATTAAACTAAACATGCATTTAATATTTATACACTGAACATGTATTTAATATTAATACACTAATCATGTATTTAATATTCATACACTAAATATGTATTTAATATTCATACACTTAACATGTATTTAATATTTATACACGAAACATGTATTTAATATTTAAACACTAAACATGTATTTAATATTCATACATTAAACATGTACTTAATATTCATACACTAAACATGTATTTAATATTTATACACTAAACATGTATTTAATATTCATACATTAAACATGTATTTAATATTTATACACTAAACATGTATTTAATATTCATACACTAAACATGTAGTTATTATTTATACACTAAACATGTATTTAATATTAATACAGTAAACATGTATTTAATATTAATACACTAAGCATGTATTTAATATTAATACAAAAACATGTATTTAATTTTAATAAACTAAATATATATTTAATATTCATACACTAAACGTGTATTTAACATTCATACACTAAACATGTATTTAATATTATACACTAAACATGCATTTAATATTCATACACTAAACATGTATTTAATATTTATACACTAAACATGTATTTAATATTAATACAAAAACATGTATTTAATTTGAATAAACTAAACATATATTTAATATTATTACACTAAACATGTATTTAATATTTATACACTGAACATGTATTTAATAGTTATACACGAAACATGTATTTAATATTTAAACACTAAACATGTATTTAATATTCATACATTAAACATGTACTTAATATTCATACACTAAACATGTATTTAATATTAATACACTGAACATGTATTTAATAATCATATACTAAACGTATATGTAATCATATACTAATCATATATTTAATATTCATTTAGTAAACATGTATTTATTATCCTCTAAATAAGGCACACTTGGAAATAATGAATTTCTTTATGCGTACAGTTGCGGCAGAAGTCCACAGGAGGGCGCACGTTCCCTCTTAATAAGTCCGGTCCTCTCCGTCTCTCTATCTCTCTTTTTCCTTTTTTTTGTTTCTTTTATTTTTTTTACATAAGTTTGGTTTCTCATACACTTATATTTATACACTAAACATGTATTTAATATTCATAAACTAAACATGTATTTAATATTAGTACAAAAACATTTATTTATTTTAATAAACTAAACATATATTTAATATTAATACACTAAACATGTATTTAATATTTATACACTAAACATGTATTTAATATTCATAAACTAAACATGTATTTAATATTCATACACTAAACATGTAGTTATTATTTATACACTAAACATGTATTTAATATTCATAAACTAAACATGTATTTAACATTTATACACTAAACATGTATTTAATATTCATACACTAAACATTTAGTTATTATTTATACACTAAACATGTATTTAATATTAATACACTAAACATGTATTTAATATTTATACACTAAACATGTATTTAATATTAATACAAAACATGTATTTAAGTTTAATAAACTAAACATATATTTAATATTAATACACTAAACATGTATTTAATATTCATACACTAAACATGCATTTAATATTCATACACTAAACATGTATTTAATATTATACACTAAACATGCGTTTAATATTCATACACTAAACATGTATTTAATATTTATACACTAAACATGTATTTAATATTAATACAAAAACATGTATTTAATTTTAATAAACTAAACATATATTTAATATTATTACACTAAACATGTATTTAATATTTATACACTGAACATGTATTTAATAGTTATACACTAATCATGTATTTAATATTAATACACTAATCATGTATTTAATATTCATACACTAAATATATATTTAATATTCATACACTTAACATGTATTTAATATTTATTCACGAAACATGTATTTAATATTTATACACTAAACATGTATTTAATATTAATACACTAAATATGTATTTATTATATATCCACTAAACATTTATTTAATATTCATAAACTAAATATATATTTAATATTAATACACTAAACATGTATTTAATATTAATACACTAAACATGTATTTAATATTTTTACACTAAACATGTATTTAATATTCATACAAAAACATGTATTTAATTTTAATAAACTAAACATATATTTAATATTATTACACTAAACATGTATTTAATATTTATACACTGAACATGCATTTAATATTCATACACTAAAAATTTAGTTATTATTTATACACTGAACATGTATTTAATATTTATTCACGAAACATGTTTTTAATATTTATACACTAAACATGTATTTAATATTCATACATTAAAAATGTATTTAATATTCATACACTAAACATGTATTTAATATTCATACATTAAACATGTATTTAATATTCATACACTAAACATGTATTTAATATTCGTACACGAAACATGTATTTAATATTTCTACAAAAACATGTATTTAATTTTAATAAACTAAACATATATTTAATATTAATACACTAAACATGTATTTAATATTCATACACTAAACATGTATTTAATATTAATACACTAAACATGTATTTAATATTAATACAAAAACATGTATTTAATATTAATACACTAAACATGTGTTTAATATTTATACAAAAAACATGTATTTAATTTTAGTAAACTAAACATATATTTAATATTAATACACTAAACATGTATTTAATATTTATACACTAAACATGTATTTAATATTCATACACTAAACATGTAGTTATTATTAATACACTAAACATGTATTTAATATGTATACACTAAATATGTATTTAATATTCATACACTAAACATGTATTTAATATTAATACACTGAACATGTATTTAATAATCATATACTAAACGTATATGTAATCATGTACTAATCATATATTAAATATTCATTTAGTAAACATGTATTTATTATCCTCTAAATAAGGCACACTTGGAAATAATGAATTTCTTTATGTGTGCAGTTGCGGCAGAAGTCCACAGGAGGGCGCACGTTCCCTCTTAATAAGTCCGGTCCTCTCCGCCTCTCTATCTCTCTTTTTCCTTTTTTTTGTTTCTTTTATTTTTTTTACATAAGTTTGGTTTCTCATACACTTATATTTATACACTAAACATGTATTTAATATTAATACACTAAACATGTATTTAATATTTATACACTAAACATGTATTTAATATTAGAACAAAAACATGTATTTAATTTTGATAAACTAAACATATATTTAATATTAATACACTAAACATGTATTTAATATTAATACAAAAACATGTATTTAATTTTAATAAACTAAATATATATTTAATATTAATACACTAAACATGTATTTAATATTCATAAACTAAACATGTATTTAACATTTATACACTAAACATGTATTTAATATTAATACACTAAACATGTATTTAATATTTATACACTAAACATGTATTTAATATTAGAACAAAAACATGTATTTAATATTTATACACTAAACATGTATTTAATATTCATACACTAAACATGTAGTTATTATTCATACACTAAACATGTATTTAATATTAATACACTAAACATGTATTTAATATTTATACACTAAACATGTATTTAATATTCATAAACTAAACATGTATTTAACATTTATACACTAAACATACTAAAGTATTGTCCGATCATTACCTTATAAAATTCGAGGTTCAGACGCATGTTCGTCAAACTAATAATAATAATAACTGCTATAGCAGCCGCAACATTAATACGGCCACAACGACAACTCTTGCTGACCTACTGCCCTCGGTAATGGCACCATTCCCAAAGTATGTAGGCTCTATTGATAACCTCACTAACAACTTTAACGACGCCCTGCGCGAAACCATTAATAACATAGCACCGCTAAAGTTAAAAAAGGCTCCAAAAAAGCGCACCCCGTGGTTTACAGAAGAAACTAGAGCTCAGAAATTATTATGCAGAAAGCTGGAACGCAAATGGCGCACGACTAAACTTGAGGTGCACCATCAAGCATTTAGTGATGGTTTAATAACTTATAAACGCATGCTTACCTTAGCTAAAGCTAATTATTACTCAAATCTCATCCACCGTAATAAAAACGATCCTAAATTTTTGTTTAGTACGGTAGCATCGCTTAACCAACAAGGGACTCCTTCCAGTAGCTCCACCCACTCAGCTGATGACTTTATGCAATTCTTTAGTAAGAAAATTGAAGTCATTAGAAAGGAGATTAAAGACAATGCGTCCCAGCTACAACGGGGTTCTATTAACACTGACACGATTGTATATACGGCGGATACTGCCCTCCAAAATACTTTCTCTCGTTTTGAGGAAATAACATTAGAGGAATTGTTACAACGTGTAAATGGAATAAAACAAACAACATGTTTACTTGACCCTCTTCCTGGGAAACTGATCAAGGAGCTCTTTGTATTATTAGGTCCATCAGTGCTAAATATTATAAACTTATCACTTTCCTCGGGCACTGTTCCCCTAGCATTCAAAAAAGCGGTTATTCATCCTCTTCTTAAAAGACCTAACCTCGATCCTGACCTCATGGTAAACTACCGACCGGTGTCTCACCTTCCCTTTATTTCAAAAATCCTCGAAAAAATTGTTGCGGAGCAGTTAAATGAACACTTAGCGTCTAACAATCTATGTGAAACCTTTCAATCCGGTTTCAGGGCAAATCACTCCACGGAGACAGCCCTCGCAAAAATGACTAATGATCTATTGCTAACGATGGATTCTGATGCGTCATCTATGTTGCTGCTCCTCGATCTTAGCGCTGCTTTCGATACCGTCGATCATAATATTTTATTAGAACGTATCAAAACACGAATTGGTATGTCAGACTTAGCCCTGTCTTGGTTTAACTCTTATCTTACTGATAGGATGCAGTGTGTCTCCCATAACAATGTGACCTCGGACTACGTTAAGGTAACGTGTGGAGTTCCCCAGGGTTCGGTCCTTGGCCCTGCACTCTTCAGCATCTACATGCTGCCGCTAGGTGACATCATACGCAAATACGGTGTTAGCTTTCACTGTTATGCTGATGACACCCAACTCTACATGCCCCTAAAGCTGACCAACACGCCGGATTGTAGTCAGCTGGAGGCGTGTCTTAATGAAATTAAACAATGGATGTCCGCTAACTTTTTGCAACTCAATGCCAAAAAAACGGAAATGCTGATTATCGGTCCTGCTAGACACCGAACTCTATTTAATAATACAACTCTAACATTTGACAACCAAACAATTAAACAAGGCGACACGGTAAAGAATCTGGGTATTATCTTCGACCCAACTCTCTCCTTTGAGGCACACATTAAAAGCGTTACTAAAACGGCCTTCTTTCATCTCCGTAATATCGCTAAAATTCGCTCCATTCTGTCCACTAAGGACGCTGAGATCATTATCCATGCGTTTGTTACGTCTCGCCTCGACTACTGTAACGTATTATTTTCGGGTCTCCCCATGTCTAGCATTAAAAGATTACAGTTGGTACAAAATGCGGCTGCTAGACTTTTGACAAGAACAAGAAAGTTTGATCACATTACGCCTGTACTGGCTCACCTGCACTGGCTTCCTGTGCACTTAAGATGTGACTTTAAGGTTTTACTACTTACGTATAAAATACTACACGGTCTAGCTCCATCCTATCTTGCCGATTGTATTGTACCATATGTCCCGGCAAGAAATCTGCGTTCAAAGGATTCCGGCTTGTTAGTGATTCCCAAAGCCCAAAAAAAGTCTGCGGGCTATAGAGCGTTTTCCGTTCGGGCTCCAGTACTCTGGAATGCCCTCCCGGTAACAGTTCGAGATGCCACCTCAGTAGAAGCATTTAAGTCTCACCTTAAAACTCATTTGTATACTCTAGCCTTTAAATAGACTCCCTTTTTAGACCAGTTGATCTGCTGTTTCTTTTCTTTTTCTTCTATGTCCCACTCTCCCCTGTGGAGGGGGTCCGGTCCGATCCGGTGGCCATGTACTGCTTGCCTGTGTATCGGCTGGGGACATCTCTGCGCTGCTGATCCGCCTCGACATCTCTGCGCTGCTGATCCGCCTCCGCTTGGGATGGTTTCCTGCTGGCTCCGCTGTGAACGGGACTCTCGCTGCTGAGTTGGAACCGCTTTGGACTGGACTCTCGCGACTGTGTTGGATCCATTGTGGATTGAACTTTCACAGTATCATGTTAGACCCGCTCGACATCCATTGCTTTCCTCCTCTCTAAGGTTCTCATAATCATTATTGTCACCGACGTCCCACTGGGTCATTATTGTCACCGATGTCCCACTGGGTGTGAGTTTTCCTTGCCCTTATGTGGGCCTACCGAGGATGTCGTGGTGGTTTGTGCAGCCCTTTGAGACACTAGTGATTTAGGGCTATATAAGTAAACATTGATTGATTGATTGATTGAATATTCATACACTAAACATGTAGTTATTATTTATACACTAAACATGTATTTAATATTAATACACTAAACATGTATTTAATATTTATACACTAAACATGTATTTAATATTAATACACTAAATATGTATTTATTATATATCCACTAAACATGTATTTAATATTCATAAACTAAACATGTATTTAATATTCATACACTAAACGTGTATTTAATATTCATACACTAAACATGTATTTAATATTAATACAAAACATGTATTTACGTTTAATAAACTAAACATATATTTAATATTATTAAACTAAACATGTATTTAATATTAATACACTAATCATGTATTTAATATTCATACACTAAATATGTATTTAATATTCATACACTTAACATGTATTTAATATTTATACACGAAACATGTATTTAATATTTATACACTAAACATGTATTTAATATTCATACATTAAACATGTACTTAATATTCATACACTAAACATGTATTTAA
Organism: Nerophis ophidion; assembly: GCF_033978795.1. NCBI lineage: Eukaryota > Metazoa > Chordata > Actinopteri > Syngnathiformes > Syngnathidae > Nerophis > Nerophis ophidion. The sequence goes on along the minus strand of NW_026906959.1, from coordinate 765,040 downwards.
TATTCATACATTAAACATGTATTTAATATTTATACACTAAACATGTATTTAATATTCATACACTAAACATGTAGTTATTATTTATACACTAAACATGTATTTAATATTAATACAGTAAACATGTATTTAATATTAATACACTAAGCATGTATTTAATATTAATACAAAAACATGTATTTAATTTTAATAAACTAAATATATATTTAATATTCATACACTAAACGTGTATTTAATATTCATACACTAAACATGTATTTAATATTAATACACTAATCATGTATTTAATATTCATAAACTAAATATGTATTTAATATTTATACACTAAACATGTATTTAATATTCATACATTAAAAATGTATTGAATATTCATACACTAAACATGTATTTAATATTATACACTAAACATGCATTTAATATTCATACACTAAACATGTATTTAATATTTATACACTAAACATGTATTTAATATTAATACAAAAACATGTATTTAATTTTAATAAACTAAACATATTTAATATTATTACACTAAACATGTATTTAATATTTATACACTGAACATGTATTTAATAGTTATACACTAATCATGTATTTAATATTAATACACTAATCATGTATTTAATATTCATACACTAAATATGTATTTAATATTCATACACTTAACATGTATTTAATATTTATACACGAAACATGTATTTAATATTATACACTAAACATGTATTTAATATTCATACATTAAAAATGTATTTAATATTCATACACTAAACATGTATTTAATATTCATACATTAAACATGTATTTAATATTCATACACTAAACATGTATTTAATATTCGTACACGAAACATGTATTTAATATTTATACACTAAACATGTATTTAATATTCATACATTAAACATGTATTCAATATTCATACACTAAACATGTATTTAATATTTATACAAAAACGTGTATTTAATTTTAATAAACTAAACATATATTTAATATCAATACACTAAACATGTATTTAATATTTATACACTAAACATGTATTTAATATTCATACAAAAACATGTATTTAATTTTAATAAACTAAATATATATTTAATATTAATACACAAAACATGTATTTAATATTCATGAACTAAACATGTATTTAACATTTATACACTAAACATGTATTTAATATTCATACACTAAACATGTATTTAATTTTTGATAAATTAAACATATATTTAATATTAATACACTAAACATGTATTTAATATTAGAACAAAAACATGTATTTAATTTTGTAAACTAAACATATATTTAATATTATTACACTAAACATGTATTTAATATTTATACACTGAACATGTATTTAATAGTTATACACTAATCATGCATTTAATATTAATACACTAATCATGTATTTAATATTCATACACTAAATATGTATTTAATATTCATACACTTAACATGTATTTAATATTTATACACGAAACATGTATTTAATATTTATACACTAAACATGGATTTAATATTCATACATTAAAAATTTATTTAATATTCATACACTAAACATGTATTTAATATTCATACATTAAACATGTATTTAATATTCATACACTCAACATGTATTTAATATTCGTACACGAAACATGTATTTAATATTTATACACTAAACATGTATTTAATATTCATACATTAAACATGTATTTAATATTCATACACTAAACATGAGTTTAATATTCATACACCAAACATGTATTTAATATTCATACACTAAACATGTATTTAATATTTATACAAAAACGTGTATTTAATTTTAATAAACTAAACATATATTTAATATCAATACACTAAACATGTATTTAATATTTATACACTAAACATGTAGTTGATATTCATACACTAAACATGTAGTTATTATTTATACATTAAACATGTATTTAATATTAATACAAAAACATGTATTTAATTTTAATAAACTAAATATATATTTAATATTAATACACTAAACATGTATTTAATATTCATGAACTAAACATGTATTTAACATTTATACACTAAACATGTATTTAATATTCATACACTAAAAATGTATTTAATTTTTGATAAATTAAACATATATTTAATATTAATACACTAAACATGTATTTAATATTCATACACTAAACATGTATTTAATATTCATATTCTAAACATGTAGTTATTATTCATACACTAAACATGTATTTAATATCAATACAGTAAACATGTATTAAATATTTATACACTAAACATGTATTTAATATTCATTCAATAAACATGTAGTTATTATTCTTACACTTAATATGTATTTAATATTAATACAAAAACATGTATCTAATTTTAATAAACTAAACATATATTTAATATTAATACAGTAAACATGTATTAAATATTTATACACTAAACATGTATTTAATATTAATACAAAAACATGTATTTAATTTTAATAAACTAATCATATATTTAATATTAATACACTAAACATGTATTTAATATCTTTACACTAATTGTGTATTTAATATTTATACACTAAAAGTGTATTTAATATTCATACACTAAACATGTATTTAATATTAATACACTAAACATGTATTTAATATTTATACACTAAACATGTATTTAATATTCATAAACTAAACATGTATTTAACATTTATACACTAAACATGTATTTAATATTCATACACTAAACATGTAGTTATTATTTATACACTAAACATGTATTTAATATTAATACACTAAACATGTATTTAATATTTATACACTAAACATGTATTTAATATTAATACACTAAATATGTATTTATTATATATCCACTAAACATGTATTTAATATTCATAAACTAAACATGTATTTAATATTTATACACTAAACATGTATTTAATATTAATACAAAACATGTATTTATGTTTAATAAACCAAACATATATTTAATATTAATACACTAAACATGTATTTAATATTTATACAGTAAACATGTATTGAATATTCATACACTAAACATGTTTTTAATATTATACACTAAACATGCATTTAATATTCATATACTAAACATGTATTCAATATTTATACACTAAACATGTATTTAATATTAATACAAAAACATGTATTTAATTTTAATAAACTAAACATATATTTAATATTATTACACTAAACATGTATTTAATATTTATACACTGAACATGTATTTAATAGGTATACACTAATCATGTATTTAATATTAATACACTAATCATGTATTTAATATTCATACACTTAACATGTATTTAATATTTATTCACGAAACATGTATTTAATATTTATACACTAAACATGTATTTAATATTAATACACTGAACATGTATTTAATTTTTAATAAACTAAACATATATTTAATATTAATACACTAAACATGTATTTAATATTAATACACTAAACATGTATTTAATATTCATACACTAAACATGTATTTAATATTAATACAGTAAACATGTATTAAATATTTATACACTAAACATGTATTTAATATTCATTCAATAAACATGTAGTTATTATTCTTACACTTAATATGTATTTAATATTAATACAAAAACATGTATCTAATTTTAATAAACTAAACATATATTTAATATTAATACAGTAAACATTAATTAAATATTTATACACTAAACATGTATTTAATATTAATACAAAAACATGTATTTAATTTTAATAAACTAATCATATATTTAATATTAATACACTAAACATGTATTTAATATTTTTACACTAAACGTGTATTTAATATTTATACACTAAAAGTGTATTTAATATTAATACACTAAACATGTATTTAATATTAATACACTAAACATGTATTTAATATTCATACACTAAACATGTATTTAATATTCATAAACTAAACATGTATTTAACATTCATACACTAAACATGTATTTAATATTCATACACTAAACATGTAGTTATTATTTATACACTAAACATGTATTTAATATTAATACACTAAACATGTATTTAATATTTATACACTAAACATGTATTTAATATTAATACACTAAAGATGTATTTATTATATATCCACTAAACATGTATTTAATATTCATAAACTAAACATGTATTTAATATTTATACACTAAACATGTATTTAATATTAATACAAAACATGTATTTACGTTTAATAAACTAAACATATATTTAATATTAATACACTAAACATGTATTTAATATGTATACAGTAAACATGTATTGAATATTCATACACTAAACATGTATTTAATATTATACACTAAACATGCATTTAATATTCATACACTAAACATGTATTTAATATTCATACACTAAACATGTATTTAATATTAATACAAAACATGTATTTAATTTTAATAAACTAAACATATATTTAATATTATTACACTAAACATGTATTAAATATTTATTTACTGAACATGTATTTAAAAGTTATACACTAATCATGTATTTAATATTAATACACTAATCATGTATTTAATATTCATACACTTAACATGTATTTAATATTTATTCACAAAACATGTATTTAATATTCATACATTAAACATGTATTTAATATTTATACACTAAACATGTATTTAATATTCGTACACGAAACATGTATTTAATATTCATACATTAAACATGTATTTAATATTCATTCAATAAACATGTAGTTATTATTCTTACATATAATATGTATTTAATATTAATACAAAAACATGTATTCAATATTAATAAACTAAACATATATTTAATATTAATACAGTAAACATGTATTAAATATTTATTCACTAAACATGTATTTATTATTAATACAAAAACATGTATTTAATTTTAATAAACTAATCATATATTTAATATTAATACACTAAACATGTATTTAATATCTTTACACTAATTGTGTATTTAATATTTATACACTAAAAGTGTATTTAATATTAATACACTAAACATGTATTTAATATTAATACACTAAACATGTATTTAATATTTATACACTAAACATGTATTTAATATTCATAAACTAAACATGTATTTAACATTTATACACTAAACATGTATTTAATATTCATACACTAAACATGTAGTTATTATTCATACACTAAACATGTATTTAATATTAATACACTAAACATATATTTAATATTTATACACTAAACATGTATTTAATATTAATACACTAAATATGTATTTATTATATATCCACTAAACATGTATTTAATATTCATAAACTAAACATGTATTTAATATTTATACACTAAACATGTATTTAATATTAATACAAAACATGTATTTATGTTTAATAAACCAAACATATATTTAATATTAATACACTAAACATGTATTTAATATTTATACGGTAAACATGTATTGAATATTCATACACTAAACATGTATTTAATTTTATACACTAAACATGCATTTATTATTCATACACTAAACATGTATTCAATATTTATACACTAAACATGTATTTAATATTAATACAAAAACATGTATTTATTTTAATAAACTAAACATATATTTAATATTAATACACTAAACATGTATTTAATATTTATACACTAAACATGTATTTAATATTCATAAACTAAACATGTATTTAATATTCATACACTAAACATGTAGTTATTATTTATACACTAAACATGTATTTAATATTCATAAACTAAACATGTATTTAACATTTATACACTAAACATGTATTTAATATTCATACACTAAACATGTAGTTATTATTTATACACTAAACATGTATTTAATATTAATACACTAAACATGTATTTAATATTTATACACTAAACATGTATTTAATATTAATACAAAACATGTATTTAAGTTTAATAAACTAAACATATATTTAATATTAATACACTAAACATGTATTTAATATTCATACACTAAACATGCATTTAATATTCATACACTAAACATGTATTTAATATTATACACTAAACATGCGTTTAATATTCATACACTAAACATGTATTTAATATTTATACACTAAACATGTATTTAATATTAATACAAAAACATGTATTTAATTTTAATAAACTAAACATATATTTAATATTATTACACTAAACATGTATTTAATATTTATACACTGAACCTGTATTTAATAGTTATACACTAATCATGTATTTAATATTAATACACTAATCATGTATTTAATATTCATACACTAAATATGTATTTAATATTAATACACTAAATATGTATTTATTATATATCCACTAAACATGTATTTAATATTCATAAACTAAACAGGTATTTGATATTCATACACTAAACGTGTATTTAATATTCATACACTAAACATGTATTTAATATTTATACACTAAACATGTATTTAATATTCATACAAAAACATGTATTTAATTTTAATAAACTAAATATATATTTAATATTAATACACAAAACATGTATTTAATATTCATGAACTAAACATGTATTTAACATTTATACACTAAACATGTATTTAATATTCATACACTAAACATGTATTTAATTTTTGATAAATTAAACATATATTTAATATTAATACACTAAACATGTATTTAATATTAGAACAAAAACATGTATTTAATTTTGTAAACTAAACATATATTTAATATTATTACACTAAACATGTATTTAATATTTATACACTGAACATGTATTTAATAGTTATACACTAATCATGCATTTAATATTAATACACTAATCATGTATTTAATATTCATACACTAAATATGTATTTAATATTCATACACTTAACATGTATTTAATATTTATACACGAAACATGTATTTAATATTTATACACTAAACATGGATTTAATATTCATACATTAAAAATTTATTTAATATTCATACACTAAACATGTATTTAATATTCATACATTAAACATGTATTTAATATTCATACACTCAACATGTATTTAATATTCGTACACGAAACATGTATTTAATATTTATACACTAAACATGTATTTAATATTCATACATTAAACATGTATTTAATATTCATACACTAAACATGAGTTTAATATTCATACACCAAACATGTATTTAATATTCATACACTAAACATGTATTTAATATTTATACAAAAACGTGTATTTAATTTTAATAAACTAAACATATATTTAATATCAATACACTAAACATGTATTTAATATTTATACACTAAACATGTAGTTGATATTCATACACTAAACATGTAGTTATTATTTATACATTAAACATGTATTTAATATTAATACAAAAACATGTATTTAATTTTAATAAACTAAATATATATTTAATATTAATACACTAAACATGTATTTAATATTCATGAACTAAACATGTATTTAACATTTATACACTAAACATGTATTTAATATTCATACACTAAAAATGTATTTAATTTTTGATAAATTAAACATATATTTAATATTAATACACTAAACATGTATTTAATATTCATACACTAAACATGTATTTAATATTCATATTCTAAACATGTAGTTATTATTCATACACTAAACATGTATTTAATATCAATACAGTAAACATGTATTAAATATTTATACACTAAACATGTATTTAATATTCATTCAATAAACATGTAGTTATTATTCTTACACTTAATATGTATTTAATATTAATACAAAAACATGTATCTAATTTTAATAAACTAAACATATATTTAATATTAATACAGTAAACATGTATTAAATATTTATACACTAAACATGTATTTAATATTAATACAAAAACATGTATTTAATTTTAATAAACTAATCATATATTTAATATTAATACACTAAACATGTATTTAATATCTTTACACTAATTGTGTATTTAATATTTATACACTAAAAGTGTATTTAATATTCATACACTAAACATGTATTTAATATTAATACACTAAACATGTATTTAATATTTATACACTAAACATGTATTTAATATTCATAAACTAAACATGTATTTAACATTTATACACTAAACATGTATTTAATATTCATACACTAAACATGTAGTTATTATTTATACACTAAACATGTATTTAATATTAATACACTAAACATGTATTTAATATTTATACACTAAACATGTATTTAATATTAATACACTAAATATGTATTTATTATATATCCACTAAACATGTATTTAATATTCATAAACTAAACATGTATTTAATATTTATACACTAAACATGTATTTAATATTAATACAAAACATGTATTTATGTTTAATAAACCAAACATATATTTAATATTAATACACTAAACATGTATTTAATATTTATACAGTAAACATGTATTGAATATTCATACACTAAACATGTTTTTAATATTATACACTAAACATGCATTTAATATTCATATACTAAACATGTATTCAATATTTATACACTAAACATGTATTTAATATTAATACAAAAACATGTATTTAATTTTAATAAACTAAACATATATTTAATATTATTACACTAAACATGTATTTAATATTTATACACTGAACATGTATTTAATAGGTATACACTAATCATGTATTTAATATTAATACACTAATCATGTATTTAATATTCATACACTTAACATGTATTTAATATTTATTCACGAAACATGTATTTAATATTTATACACTAAACATGTATTTAATATTAATACACTGAACATGTATTTAATTTTTAATAAACTAAACATATATTTAATATTAATACACTAAACATGTATTTAATATTAATACACTAAACATGTATTTAATATTCATACACTAAACATGTATTTAATATTAATACAGTAAACATGTATTAAATATTTATACACTAAACATGTATTTAATATTCATTCAATAAACATGTAGTTATTATTCTTACACTTAATATGTATTTAATATTAATACAAAAACATGTATCTAATTTTAATAAACTAAACATATATTTAATATTAATACAGTAAACATTAATTAAATATTTATACACTAAACATGTATTTAATATTAATACAAAAACATGTATTTAATTTTAATAAACTAATCATATATTTAATATTAATACACTAAACATGTATTTAATATTTTTACACTAAACGTGTATTTAATATTTATACACTAAAAGTGTATTTAATATTAATACACTAAACATGTATTTAATATTAATACACTAAACATGTATTTAATATTCATACACTAAACATGTATTTAATATTCATAAACTAAACATGTATTTAACATTCATACACTAAACATGTATTTAATATTCATACACTAAACATGTAGTTATTATTTATACACTAAACATGTATTTAATATTAATACACTAAACATGTATTTAATATTTATACACTAAACATGTATTTAATATTAATACACTAAAGATGTATTTATTATATATCCACTAAACATGTATTTAATATTCATAAACTAAACATGTATTTAATATTTATACACTAAACATGTATTTAATATTAATACAAAACATGTATTTACGTTTAATAAACTAAACATATATTTAATATTAATACACTAAACATGTATTTAATATGTATACAGTAAACATGTATTGAATATTCATACACTAAACATGTATTTAATATTATACACTAAACATGCATTTAATATTCATACACTAAACATGTATTTAATATTCATACACTAAACATGTATTTAATATTAATACAAAACATGTATTTAATTTTAATAAACTAAACATATATTTAATATTATTACACTAAACATGTATTAAATATTTATTTACTGAACATGTATTTAAAAGTTATACACTAATCATGTATTTAATATTAATACACTAATCATGTATTTAATATTCATACACTTAACATGTATTTAATATTTATTCACAAAACATGTATTTAATATTCATACATTAAACATGTATTTAATATTTATACACTAAACATGTATTTAATATTCGTACACGAAACATGTATTTAATATTCATACATTAAACATGTATTTAATATTCATTCAATAAACATGTAGTTATTATTCTTACATATAATATGTATTTAATTTTAATACAAAAACATGTATTCAATATTAATAAACTAAACATATATTTAATATTAATACAGTAAACATGTATTAAATATTTATTCACTAAACATGTATTTATTATTAATACAAAAACATGTATTTAATTTTAATAAACTAATCATATATTTAATATTAATACACTAAACATGTATTTAATATCTTTACACTAATTGTGTATTTAATATTTATACACTAAAAGTGTATTTAATATTAATACACTAAACATGTATTTAATATTAATACACTAAACATGTATTTAATATTTATACACTAAACATGTATTTAATATTCATAAACTAAACATGTATTTAACATTTATACACTAAACATGTATTTAATATTCATACACTAAACATGTAGTTATTATTCATACACTAAACATGTATTTAATATTAATACACTAAACATATATTTAATATTTATACACTAAACATGTATTTAATATTAATACACTAAATATGTATTTATTATATATCCACTAAACATGTATTTAATATTCATAAACTAAACATGTATTTAATATTTATACACTAAACATGTATTTAATATTAATACAAAACATGTATTTATGTTTAATAAACCAAACATATATTTAATATTAATACACTAAACATGTATTTAATATTTATACGGTAAACATGTATTGAATATTCATACACTAAACATGTATTTAATTTTATACACTAAACATGCATTTATTATTCATACACTAAACATGTATTCAATATTTATACACTAAACATGTATTTAATATTAATACAAAAACATGTATTTATTTTAATAAACTAAACATATATTTAATATTAATACACTAAACATGTATTTAATATTTATACACTAAACATGTATTTAATATTCATAAACTAAACATGTATTTAATATTCATACACTAAACATGTAGTTATTATTTATACACTAAACATGTATTTAATATTCATAAACTAAACATGTGTTTAACATTTATACACTAAACATGTATTTAATATTCATACACTAAACATGTAGTTATTATTTATACACTAAACATGTATTTAATATTAATACACTAAACATGTATTTAATATTTATACACTAAACATGTATTTAATATTAATACAAAACATGTATTTAAGTTTAATAAACTAAACATATATTTAATATTAATACACTAAACATGTATTTAATATTCATACACTAAACATGCATTTAATATTCATACACTAAACATGTATTTAATATTATACACTAAACATGCGTTTAATATTCATACACTAAACATGTATTTAATATTTATACACTAAACATGTATTTAATATTAATACAAAAACATGTATTTAATTTTAATAAACTAAACATATATTTAATATTATTACACTAAACATGTATTTAATATTTATACACTGAACCTGTATTTAATAGTTATACACTAATCATGTATTTAATATTAATACACTAATCATGTATTTAATATTCATACACTAAATATGTATTTAATATTCATACACTTAACATGTATTTAATATTTATTCACGAAACATGTATTTAATATTTATACACTAAACATGTATTTAATATTAATACACTAAATATGTATTTATTATATATCCACTAAACATTTATTTAATATTCATAAACTAAATATATATTTAATATTAATACACTAAACATGTATTTAATATTAATACACTAAACATGTATTTAATATTTTTACACTAAACATGTATTTAATATTCATACAAAAACATGTATTTAATTTTAATAAACTAAACATATATTTAATATTATTACACTAAACATGTATTTAATATTTATACACTGAACATGTATTTAATATTCATACACTAAAAATTTAGTTATTATTTATACACTGAACATGTATTTAATATTTATTCACGAAACATGTTTTTAATATTTATACACTAAACATGTATTTAATATTCATACATTAAAAATGTATTTAATATTCATACACTAAACATGTATTTAATATTCATACATTAAACATGTATTTAATATTCATACACTAAACATGTATTTAATATTCGTACACGAAACATGTATTTAATATTTCTACAAAAACATGTATTTAATTTTAATAAACTAAACATATATTTAATATTAATACACTAAACATGTATTTAATATTCATACACTAAACATGTATTTAATATTAATACACTAAACATGTATTTAATATTAATACAAAAACATGTATTTAATATTAATACACTAAACATGTGTTTAATATTTATACAAAAAACATGTATTTAATTTTAGTAAACTAAACATATATTTAATATTAATACACTAAACATGTATTTAATATTTATACACTAAACATGTATTTAATATTCATACACTAAACATGTAGTTATTATTAATACACTAAACATGTATTTAATATGTATACACTAAATATGTATTTAATATTCATACACTAAACATGTATTTAATATTAATACACTGAACATGTATTTAATAATCATATACTAAACGTATATGTAATCATGTACTAATCATATATTAAATATTCATTTAGTAAACATGTATTTATTATCCTCTAAATAAGGCACACTTGGAAATAATGAATTTCTTTATGTGTGCAGTTGCGGCAGAAGTCCACAGGAGGGCGCACGTTCCCTCTTAATAAGTCCGGTCCTCTCCGCCTCTCTATCTCTCTTTTTCCTTTTTTTTGTTTCTTTTATTTTTTTTACATAAGTTTGGTTTCTCATACACTTATATTTATACACTAAACATGTATTTAATATTAATACACTAAACATGTATTTAATATTTATACACTAAACATGTATTTAATATTAGAACAAAAACATGTATTTAATTTTGATAAACTAAACATATATTTAATATTAATACACTAAACATGTATTTAATATTAATACAAAAACATGTATTTAATTTTAATAAACTAAATATATATTTAATATTAATACACTAAACATGTATTTAATATTCATAAACTAAACATGTATTTAACATTTATACACTAAACATGTATTTAATATTAATACACTAAACATGTATTTAATATTTATACACTAAACATGTATTTAATATTAGAACAAAAACATGTATTTAATATTTATACACTAAACATGTATTTAATATTCATACACTAAACATGTAGTTATTATTCATACACTAAACATGTATTTAATATTAATACACTAAACATGTATTTAATATTTATACACTAAACATGTATTTAATATTCATAAACTAAACATGTATTTAACATTTATACACTAAACATACTAAAGTATTGTCCGATCATTACCTTATAAAATTCGAGGTTCAGACGCATGTTCGTCAAACTAATAATAATAATAACTGCTATAGCAGCCGCAACATTAATACGGCCACAACGACAACTCTTGCTGACCTACTGCCCTCGGTAATGGCACCATTCCCAAAGTATGTAGGCTCTATTGATAACCTCACTAACAACTTTAACGACGCCCTGCGCGAAACCATTAATAACATAGCACCGCTAAAGTTAAAAAAGGCTCCAAAAAAGCGCACCCCGTGGTTTACAGAAGAAACTAGAGCTCAGAAATTATTATGCAGAAAGCTGGAACGCAAATGGCGCACGACTAAACTTGAGGTGCACCATCAAGCATTTAGTGATGGTTTAATAACTTATAAACGCATGCTTACCTTAGCTAAAGCTAATTATTACTCAAATCTCATCCACCGTAATAAAAACGATCCTAAATTTTTGTTTAGTACGGTAGCATCGCTTAACCAACAAGGGACTCCTTCCAGTAGCTCCACCCACTCAGCTGATGACTTTATGCAATTCTTTAGTAAGAAAATTGAAGTCATTAGAAAGGAGATTAAAGACAATGCGTCCCAGCTACAACGGGGTTCTATTAACACTGACACGATTGTATATACGGCGGATACTGCCCTCCAAAATACTTTCTCTCGTTTTGAGGAAATAACATTAGAGGAATTGTTACAACGTGTAAATGGAATAAAACAAACAACATGTTTACTTGACCCTCTTCCTGGGAAACTGATCAAGGAGCTCTTTGTATTATTAGGTCCATCAGTGCTAAATATTATAAACTTATCACTTTCCTCGGGCACTGTTCCCCTAGCATTCAAAAAAGCGGTTATTCATCCTCTTCTTAAAAGACCTAACCTCGATCCTGACCTCATGGTAAACTACCGACCGGTGTCTCACCTTCCCTTTATTTCAAAAATCCTCGAAAAAATTGTTGCGGAGCAGTTAAATGAACACTTAGCGTCTAACAATCTATGTGAAACCTTTCAATCCGGTTTCAGGGCAAATCACTCCACGGAGACAGCCCTCGCAAAAATGACTAATGATCTATTGCTAACGATGGATTCTGATGCGTCATCTATGTTGCTGCTCCTCGATCTTAGCGCTGCTTTCGATACCGTCGATCATAATATTTTATTAGAACGTATCAAAACACGAATTGGTATGTCAGACTTAGCCCTGTCTTGGTTTAACTCTTATCTTACTGATAGGATGCAGTGTGTCTCCCATAACAATGTGACCTCGGACTACGTTAAGGTAACGTGTGGAGTTCCCCAGGGTTCGGTCCTTGGCCCTGCACTCTTCAGCATCTACATGCTGCCGCTAGGTGACATCATACGCAAATACGGTGTTAGCTTTCACTGTTATGCTGATGACACCCAACTCTACATGCCCCTAAAGCTGACCAACACGCCGGATTGTAGTCAGCTGGAGGCGTGTCTTAATGAAATTAAACAATGGATGTCCGCTAACTTTTTGCAACTCAATGCCAAAAAAACGGAAATGCTGATTATCGGTCCTGCTAGACACCGAACTCTATTTAATAATACAACTCTAACATTTGACAACCAAACAATTAAACAAGGCGACACGGTAAAGAATCTGGGTATTATCTTCGACCCAACTCTCTCCTTTGAGGCACACATTAAAAGCGTTACTAAAACGGCCTTCTTTCATCTCCGTAATATCGCTAAAATTCGCTCCATTCTGTCCACTAAGGACGCTGAGATCATTATCCATGCGTTTGTTACGTCTCGCCTCGACTACTGTAACGTATTATTTTCGGGTCTCCCCATGTCTAGCATTAAAAGATTACAGTTGGTACAAAATGCGGCTGCTAGACTTTTGACAAGAACAAGAAAGTTTGATCACATTACGCCTGTACTGGCTCACCTGCACTGGCTTCCTGTGCACTTAAGATGTGACTTTAAGGTTTTACTACTTACGTATAAAATACTACACGGTCTAGCTCCATCCTATCTTGCCGATTGTATTGTACCATATGTCCCGGCAAGAAATCTGCGTTCAAAGGATTCCGGCTTGTTAGTGATTCCCAAAGCCCAAAAAAAGTCTGCGGGCTATAGAGCGTTTTCCGTTCGGGCTCCAGTACTCTGGAATGCCCTCCCGGTAACAGTTCGAGATGCCACCTCAGTAGAAGCATTTAAGTCTCACCTTAAAACTCATTTGTATACTCTAGCCTTTAAATAGACTCCCTTTTTAGACCAGTTGATCTGCTGTTTCTTTTCTTTTTCTTCTATGTCCCACTCTCCCCTGTGGAGGGGGTCCGGTCCGATCCGGTGGCCATGTACTGCTTGCCTGTGTATCGGCTGGGGACATCTCTGCGCTGCTGATCCGCCTCGACATCTCTGCGCTGCTGATCCGCCTCCGCTTGGGATGGTTTCCTGCTGGCTCCGCTGTGAACGGGACTCTCGCTGCTGAGTTGGAACCGCTTTGGACTGGACTCTCGCGACTGTGTTGGATCCATTGTGGATTGAACTTTCACAGTATCATGTTAGACCCGCTCGACATCCATTGCTTTCCTCCTCTCTAAGGTTCTCATAATCATTATTGTCACCGACGTCCCACTGGGTCATTATTGTCACCGATGTCCCACTGGGTGTGAGTTTTCCTTGCCCTTATGTGGGCCTACCGAGGATGTCGTGGTGGTTTGTGCAGCCCTTTGAGACACTAGTGATTTAGGGCTATATAAGTAAACATTGATTGATTGATTGATTGAATATTCATACACTAAACATGTAGTTATTATTTATACACTAAACATGTATTTAATATTAATACACTAAACATGTATTTAATATTTATACACTAAACATGTATTTAATATTAATACACTAAATATGTATTTATTATATATCCACTAAACATGTATTTAATATTCATAAACTAAACATGTATTTAATATTCATACACTAAACGTGTATTTAATATTCATACACTAAACATGTATTTAATATTAATACAAAACATGTATTTACGTTTAATAAACTAAACATATATTTAATATTATTAAACTAAACATGTATTTAATATTAATACACTAATCATGTATTTAATATTCATACACTAAATATGTATTTAATATTCATACACTTAACATGTATTTAATATTTATACACGAAACATGTATTTAATATTTATACACTAAACATGTATTTAATATTCATACATTAAACATGTACTTAATATTCATACACTAAACATGTATTTAATATTCATACATTAAACATGTATTTAATATTTATACACTAAACATGTATTTAATATTCATACACTAAACATGTAGTTATTATTTATACACTAAACATGTATTTAATATTAATACAGTAAACATGTATTTAATATTAATACACTAAGCATGTATTTAATATTAATACAAAAACATGTATTTAATTTTAATAAACTAAATATATATTTAATATTCATACACTAAACGTGTATTTAATATTCATACACTAAACATGTATTTAATATTAATACACTAATCATGTATTTAATATTCATAAACTAAATATGTATTTAATATTTATACACTAAACATGTATTTAATATTCATACATTAAAAATGTATTGAATATTCATACACTAAACATGTATTTAATATTATACACTAAACATGCATTTAATATTCATACACTAAACATGTATTTAATATTTATACACTAAACATGTATTTAATATTAATACAAAAACATGTATTTAATTTTAATAAACTAAACATATTTAATATTATTACACTAAACATGTATTTAATATTTATACACTGAACATGTATTTAATAGTTATACACTAATCATGTATTTAATATTAATACACTAATCATGTATTTAATATTCATACACTAAATATGTATTTAATATTCATACACTTAACATGTATTTAATATTTATACACGAAACATGTATTTAATATTATACACTAAACATGTATTTAATATTCATACATTAAAAATGTATTTAATATTCATACACTAAACATGTATTTAATATTCATACATTAAACATGTATTTAATATTCATACACTAAACATGTATTTAATATTCGTACACGAAACATGTATTTAATATTTATACACTAAACATGTATTTAATATTCATACATTAAACATGTATTCAATATTCATACACTAAACATGTATTTAATATTTATACAAAAACGTGTATTTAATTTTAATAAACTAAACATATATTTAATATCAATACACTAAACATGTATTTAATATTTATACACTAAACATGTATTTAATATTCATACAAAAACATGTATTTAATTTTAATAAACTAAATATATATTTAATATTAATACACAAAACATGTATTTAATATTCATGAACTAAACATGTATTTAACATTTATACACTAAACATGTATTTAATATTCATACACTAAACATGTATTTAATTTTTGATAAATTAAACATATATTTAATATTAATACACTAAACATGTATTTAATATTAGAACAAAAACATGTATTTAATTTTGTAAACTAAACATATATTTAATATTATTACACTAAACATGTATTTAATATTTATACACTGAACATGTATTTAATAGTTATACACTAATCATGCATTTAATATTAATACACTAATCATGTATTTAATATTCATACACTAAATATGTATTTAATATTCATACACTTAACATGTATTTAATATTTATACACGAAACATGTATTTAATATTTATACACTAAACATGGATTTAATATTCATACATTAAAAATTTATTTAATATTCATACACTAAACATGTATTTAATATTCATACATTAAACATGTATTTAATATTCATACACTCAACATGTATTTAATATTCGTACACGAAACATGTATTTAATATTTATACACTAAACATGTATTTAATATTCATACATTAAACATGTATTTAATATTCATACACTAAACATGAGTTTAATATTCATACACCAAACATGTATTTAATATTCATACACTAAACATGTATTTAATATTTATACAAAAACGTGTATTTAATTTTAATAAACTAAACATATATTTAATATCAATACACTAAACATGTATTTAATATTTATACACTAAACATGTAGTTGATATTCATACACTAAACATGTAGTTATTATTTATACATTAAACATGTATTTAATATTAATACAAAAACATGTATTTAATTTTAATAAACTAAATATATATTTAATATTAATACACTAAACATGTATTTAATATTCATGAACTAAACATGTATTTAACATTTATACACTAAACATGTATTTAATATTCATACACTAAAAATGTATTTAATTTTTGATAAATTAAACATATATTTAATATTAATACACTAAACATGTATTTAATATTCATACACTAAACATGTATTTAATATTCATATTCTAAACATGTAGTTATTATTCATACACTAAACATGTATTTAATATCAATACAGTAAACATGTATTAAATATTTATACACTAAACATGTATTTAATATTCATTCAATAAACATGTAGTTATTATTCTTACACTTAATATGTATTTAATATTAATACAAAAACATGTATCTAATTTTAATAAACTAAACATATATTTAATATTAATACAGTAAACATGTATTAAATATTTATACACTAAACATGTATTTAATATTAATACAAAAACATGTATTTAATTTTAATAAACTAATCATATATTTAATATTAATACACTAAACATGTATTTAATATCTTTACACTAATTGTGTATTTAATATTTATACACTAAAAGTGTATTTAATATTCATACACTAAACATGTATTTAATATTAATACACTAAACATGTATTTAATATTTATACACTAAACATGTATTTAATATTCATAAACTAAACATGTATTTAACATTTATACACTAAACATGTATTTAATATTCATACACTAAACATGTAGTTATTATTTATACACTAAACATGTATTTAATATTAATACACTAAACATGTATTTAATATTTATACACTAAACATGTATTTAATATTAATACACTAAATATGTATTTATTATATATCCACTAAACATGTATTTAATATTCATAAACTAAACATGTATTTAATATTTATACACTAAACATGTATTTAATATTAATACAAAACATGTATTTATGTTTAATAAACCAAACATATATTTAATATTAATACACTAAACATGTATTTAATATTTATACAGTAAACATGTATTGAATATTCATACACTAAACATGTTTTTAATATTATACACTAAACATGCATTTAATATTCATATACTAAACATGTATTCAATATTTATACACTAAACATGTATTTAATATTAATACAAAAACATGTATTTAATTTTAATAAACTAAACATATATTTAATATTATTACACTAAACATGTATTTAATATTTATACACTGAACATGTATTTAATAGGTATACACTAATCATGTATTTAATATTAATACACTAATCATGTATTTAATATTCATACACTTAACATGTATTTAATATTTATTCACGAAACATGTATTTAATATTTATACACTAAACATGTATTTAATATTAATACACTGAACATGTATTTAATTTTTAATAAACTAAACATATATTTAATATTAATACACTAAACATGTATTTAATATTAATACACTAAACATGTATTTAATATTCATACACTAAACATGTATTTAATATTAATACAGTAAACATGTATTAAATATTTATACACTAAACATGTATTTAATATTCATTCAATAAACATGTAGTTATTATTCTTACACTTAATATGTATTTAATATTAATACAAAAACATGTATCTAATTTTAATAAACTAAACATATATTTAATATTAATACAGTAAACATTAATTAAATATTTATACACTAAACATGTATTTAATATTAATACAAAAACATGTATTTAATTTTAATAAACTAATCATATATTTAATATTAATACACTAAACATGTATTTAATATTTTTACACTAAACGTGTATTTAATATTTATACACTAAAAGTGTATTTAATATTAATACACTAAACATGTATTTAATATTAATACACTAAACATGTATTTAATATTCATACACTAAACATGTATTTAATATTCATAAACTAAACATGTATTTAACATTCATACACTAAACATGTATTTAATATTCATACACTAAACATGTAGTTATTATTTATACACTAAACATGTATTTAATATTAATACACTAAACATGTATTTAATATTTATACACTAAACATGTATTTAATATTAATACACTAAAGATGTATTTATTATATATCCACTAAACATGTATTTAATATTCATAAACTAAACATGTATTTAATATTTATACACTAAACATGTATTTAATATTAATACAAAACATGTATTTACGTTTAATAAACTAAACATATATTTAATATTAATACACTAAACATGTATTTAATATGTATACAGTAAACATGTATTGAATATTCATACACTAAACATGTATTTAATATTATACACTAAACATGCATTTAATATTCATACACTAAACATGTATTTAATATTCATACACTAAACATGTATTTAATATTAATACAAAACATGTATTTAATTTTAATAAACTAAACATATATTTAATATTATTACACTAAACATGTATTAAATATTTATTTACTGAACATGTATTTAAAAGTTATACACTAATCATGTATTTAATATTAATACACTAATCATGTATTTAATATTCATACACTTAACATGTATTTAATATTTATTCACAAAACATGTATTTAATATTCATACATTAAACATGTATTTAATATTTATACACTAAACATGTATTTAATATTCGTACACGAAACATGTATTTAATATTCATACATTAAACATGTATTTAATATTCATTCAATAAACATGTAGTTATTATTCTTACATATAATATGTATTTAATATTAATACAAAAACATGTATTCAATATTAATAAACTAAACATATATTTAATATTAATACAGTAAACATGTATTAAATATTTATTCACTAAACATGTATTTATTATTAATACAAAAACATGTATTTAATTTTAATAAACTAATCATATATTTAATATTAATACACTAAACATGTATTTAATATCTTTACACTAATTGTGTATTTAATATTTATACACTAAAAGTGTATTTAATATTCATACACTAAACATGTATTTAATATTAATACACTAAACATGTATTTAATATTAATACAAAAACATGTATTTAATTTTAATAAACTAAATATATATTTAATATTAATACACTAAACATGTATTTAATATTCATGAACTAAACATGTATTTAACATTTATACACTAAACATGTATTTAATATTCATACACTAAAAATGTATTTAATTTTTGATAAATTAAACATATATTTAATATTAATACACTAAACATGTATTTAATATTCATACACTAAACATGTATTTAATATTCATATTCTAAACATGTAGTTATTATTCATACACTAAACATGTATTTAATATCAATACAGTAAACATGTATTAAATATTTATACACTAAACATGTATTTAATATTCATTCAATAAACATGTAGTTATTATTCTTACACTTAATATGTATTTAATATTAATACAAAAACATGTATCTAATTTTAATAAACTAAACATATATTTAATATTAATACAGTAAACATGTATTAAATATTTATACACTAAACATGTATTTAATATTAATACAAAAACATGTATTTAATTTTAATAAACTAATCATATATTTAATATTAATACACTAAACATGTATTTAATATCTTTACACTAATTGTGTATTTAATATTTATACACTAAAAGTGTATTTAATATTCATACACTAAACATGTATTTAATATTAATACACTAAACATGTATTTAATATTTATACACTAAACATGTATTTAATATTCATAAACTAAACATGTATTTAACATTTATACACTAAACATGTATTTAATATTCATACACTAAACATGTAGTTATTATTTATACACTAAACATGTATTTAATATTAATACACTAAACATGTATTTAATATTTATACACTAAACATGTATTTAATATTAATACACTAAATATGTATTTATTATATATCCACTAAACATGTATTTAATATTCATAAACTAAACATGTATTTAATATTTATACACTAAACATGTATTTAATATTAATACAAAACATGTATTTATGTTTAATAAACCAAACATATATTTAATATTAATACACTAAACATGTATTTAATATTTATACAGTAAACATGTATTGAATATTCATACACTAAACATGTTTTTAATATTATACACTAAACATGCATTTAATATTCATATACTAAACATGTATTCAATATTTATACACTAAACATGTATTTAATATTAATACAAAAACATGTATTTAATTTTAATAAACTAAACATATATTTAATATTATTACACTAAACATGTATTTAATATTTATACACTGAACATGTATTTAATAGGTATACACTAATCATGTATTTAATATTAATACACTAATCATGTATTTAATATTCATACACTTAACATGTATTTAATATTTATTCACGAAACATGTATTTAATATTTATACACTAAACATGTATTTAATATTAATACACTGAACATGTATTTAATTTTTAATAAACTAAACATATATTTAATATTAATACACTAAACATGTATTTAATATTAATACACTAAACATGTATTTAATATTCATACACTAAACATGTATTTAATATTAATACAGTAAACATGTATTAAATATTTATACACTAAACATGTATTTAATATTCATTCAATAAACATGTAGTTATTATTCTTACACTTAATATGTATTTAATATTAATACAAAAACATGTATCTAATTTTAATAAACTAAACATATATTTAATATTAATACAGTAAACATTAATTAAATATTTATACACTAAACATGTATTTAATATTAATACAAAAACATGTATTTAATTTTAATAAACTAATCATATATTTAATATTAATACACTAAACATGTATTTAATATTTTTACACTAAACGTGTATTTAATATTTATACACTAAAAGTGTATTTAATATTAATACACTAAACATGTATTTAATATTAATACACTAAACATGTATTTAATATTCATACACTAAACATGTATTTAATATTCATAAACTAAACATGTATTTAACATTCATACACTAAACATGTATTTAATATTCATACACTAAACATGTAGTTATTATTTATACACTAAACATGTATTTAATATTAATACACTAAACATGTATTTAATATTTATACACTAAACATGTATTTAATATTAATACACTAAAGATGTATTTATTATATATCCACTAAACATGTATTTAATATTCATAAACTAAACATGTATTTAATATTTATACACTAAACATGTATTTAATATTAATACAAAACATGTATTTACGTTTAATAAACTAAACATATATTTAATATTATACACTAAACATGCATTTAATATTCATACACTAAACATGTATTTAATATTCATACACTAAACATGTATTTAATATTAATACAAAACATGTATTTAATTTTAATAAACTAAACATATATTTAATATTATTACACTAAACATGTATTAAATATTTATTTACTGAACATGTATTTAAAAGTTATACACTAATCATGTATTTAATATTAATACACTAATCATGTATTTAATATTCATACACTTAACATGTATTTAATATTTATTCACAAAACATGTATTTAATATTCATACATTAAACATGTATTTAATATTTATACACTAAACATGTATTTAATATTCGTACACGAAACATGTATTTAATATTCATACATTAAACATGTATTTAATATTCATTCAATAAACATGTAGTTATTATTCTTACATATAATATGTATTTAATATTAATACAAAAACATGTATTCAATATTAATAAACTAAACATATATTTAATATTAATACAGTAAACATGTATTAAATATTTATACACTAAACATGTATTTATTATTAATACAAAAACATGTATTTAATTTTAATAAACTAATCATATATTTAATATTAATACACTAAACATGTATTTAATATCTTTACACTAATTGTGTATTTAATATTCATACACTAAAAGTGTATTTAATATTCATACACTAAACATGTGTTTAATATTAATACACTAAACATGTAGTTATTATTCATACACTAAACATGTATTTAATATTTATACACTAAACATGTATTTAATATTAATACACTAAATATGTATTTATTATACATCCACTAAACATGTATTTAACATTCATAAACTAAATATATATTTAATATTAATACACTGAACATGTATCTAATATTAACACACTAAACATGTATTTAATATTTTTACACTAAACATGTATTTAATATTCTTACACTAAACATGTATTTAATATTCATACACTAAACATGTATTTAATATTAATTCAAAAACATGTATTTAATTGTAATAAACTAAATATATATTTAATATTAATACACTAAACATGTATTTAATATTCATAAACTAAACATGTATTTAACATTAATACACTAAACATGTATTTAATATTCATACAAAAACATGTATTTAATTTTAATAAACTAAACATATATTTAATATTATTACACTGAACATGTATTTAATATTCATACACTAAACATTTAGTTATTATTTATACACTAAACATGTATTTAATATTAATACACTAAACATGTATTTAATATTAATACACTAAACATGTATTTAATATTCATACACTAATCATGTATTTAATATTAATACACTAATCATGTATTTAATATTTATACACTAAATATGTATTTAATATTTATACACTTAACATGTATTTAATATTTATACACTAAATATGTATTTAATATTTATACACTTAACATGTATTTAATATTAATACACTAAATATGTATTTAATATTCATACATTAAAAATGTATTTAATATTCATACACTAAACATGTATTTAATATTCATACATTAAACATGTATTTAATATTTATACACTAAACATGTATTTAATATTCATACACGAAACATGTATTTAATATTTATACACTAAACATGTATTTAATATTCATACACTAAACATGTATTTAATATTCATACACTAAACATGTATTTAATATTTATACACTAAACATGTATTTAATATTCATACACTAAACATGTATTTATTATTTATACACTAAACATGTATTTAATATTTATACACTAAATATGTATTTAATATTCATACACTAAACATGTATTTAATATTAATACACTGAACATGTATTTAATAATCATATACTAAACGTATATGTAATCATATACTAATCATATATTTAATATTCATTTAGTAAACATGTATTTATTATCCTCTAAATAAGGCACACTTGGAAATAATGAATTTCTTTATGAGTGCAGTTGCGGCAGAAGTCCACAGGAGGGCGCACGTTCCCTCTTAATAAGTCCGGTCCTCTCCGTCTCTCTCTCTCTCTTTTTCCTTTTTTTTTTTGTTTCTTTCATTTTTTTTACATAAGTTTGGTTTCTCATACACTTATATTTATACACTAAACATGTATTTAATATTCATACACTAAATGTGTATTTAATATTCATACACTAAACATGTATTTAATATTAATACAAAAACATGTATTTAATTTTAATAAACTAAACATATATTTAATATTTATACACTAAACATGTATTTAACATTCATACACTAAATTTGTATTTAATATTAATACACTAAACATGTATTTAATATTAATACACTAAACATGTATTTAATATTAATACAAAAACATGTATTTAATTTTAATAAACTAAACACATATTTAATATTAATACACTAAACATGTATTAAATATTCATACACTAAACATGTATTTAATATTCATTCAATAAACATGTAGTTATTATTCTTACACTTAATATGTATTTAATATTAATACAAAAACATGTATTTAATATTGTTACACTAAACGTGTATTTACTATTTATACACTAAAAGTGTATTTAATATTAATACACTAAACATGTATTTAATATTCATACACTAAACATGTATTTAATATTAATACAAAACACGTATTTAATTTTAATAAACTAAATATATATTTAATATTAATACTCTAAACATGTATTTAATATTCATACACTAAACATGTATTTAATATTAATACACTAAACATGTATTTAATATTTATACACTAAACATGTATTTAATATTAATACAAAACACGTATTTAATTTTAATAAACTAAATATATATTTAATATTAATACTCTAAACATGTATTTAATATTCATAAACTAAACATGTATTTAACATTCATACACTAAACATTTATTTAATATTAATACACTAAACATGTATTTAATATTAATACAAAAACATTTATTTAATTTTAATAAAGTAAACACATATTTAATATTAATACACTAAACATGTATTTAATATTTATACACTAAACATGTATTTAATATGTATACACTAAACATGTATTTAATATTAATACACTAAATATTTATTTATTATTCATCCACTAAACCTGTATTTAATATTTATACACTAAACATGTATCTAATATTAATACAAAAACATGTATTTAAGTTTAATAAACTAAACATGTATTTAATATTAATATACTAAACATGTAGTTAATATTTATACACAAACACGTATTTAATATTCATACACTAAACATGTATTTAATATTCATACACTAAACATGTATTTAATATTCATACACTAAACATGGATTTAATATTAATACACTGAACATGTATTTCATAATCATATACCAAACATATATGTAATTATATACTAATCATATATTTAATATTCATACAGTAAACATGTATTTATTATCCTCTAAATAAGGCACACTTGGAAATAATGAATTTCTTTATGTGTGCAGGTGCGGCAGAAGTCCACAGGAGGGCGCACGTTCCCTCTTAATAAGTCCGGTCCTCTCCGTCTCTCTCTCTCTCTTTTTCCTTTTTTTTGTTTCTTTTATTTTTTTTTAAATAAGTTTGGTTCCTCATACACTTATATTTATACACTAAACATGTATTTAATATTAGTACAAAAACATGTATTTAATTTTAATAAACTAAACATATATTTAATATTAATACACTAAACATGTATTTAATATTAATACAAAAACATGTATTTAATTTTAATAAACTAAACATATATTTAATATTAATACACTAAACATGTATTAAATATTCATACACTAAACATTTATTTAATATTCATTCAATAAACATGTAGTTATTATTCTTACACTTAATATGTATTTAATATTAATACAAAAACATGTATTTAATTTTAGTAAACTAAACATATATTTAAAATCATACACTAAACATGTATTTAATATTAATACAAAAACATGTATTTAATTTTAATACACTAAACATATATTTAATATTAATACACTAAACATGTATTTAACATTCATACACTAAACATGTATTTAACATTCATACACTAAACATGTTTTTAATATTAATACAAAAACATGTATTTAATTTTAATAAACTAAACATTTAATATTAATACACTAAACATGTATTTAATATTCATACACTAAACATGTAGTTATTATTCATACACTAAACATGTATTTAATATTAATACACTAAACCTGTATTTAATATTTATACACTAAACATGTATTTAATATTAGAACAAAAACATGTATTTAATTTTGATAAACTAAACATATATTTAATATTAATACACTAAACATGTATTTAATATTAATACAAAAACATGTATTTAATTTTAATAAACTAAATATATATTTAATATTAATACACTAAACATGTATTTAATATTCATAAACTAAACATGTATTTAACATTTATACACTAAACATGTATTTAATATTAATACACTAAACATGTATTTAATATTTATACACTAAACATGTATTTAATATTAGAACAAAAACATGTATTTAATATTCATACACTAAACATGTATTTAATATTCATACACTAAACATGTAGTTATTATTCATACACTAAACATGTATTTAATATTAATACACTAAACATGTATTTAATATTTATACACTAAACATGTATTTAATATTCATAAACTAAACATGTATTTAACATTCATACACTAAACATGTATTTAATATTCATACACTAAACATGTAGTTATTATTTATACACTAAACATGTATTTAATATTAATACACTAAACATGTATTTAATATTTATACACTAAACATGTATTTAATATTAATACACTAAATATGTATTTATTATATATCCACTAAACATGTATTTAATATTCATAAACTAAACATGTATTTAATATTCATACACTAAACGTGTATTTAATATTCATACACTAAACATGTATTTAATATTCATACATTAAACATGTATTTAATATTTATACACTAAACATGTATTTAATATTCGTACACGAAACATGTATTTAATATTTCTACAAAAACATGTATTTAATTTTAATAAACTAAACATATATTTAATATTAATACACTAAACATGTATTTAATATTCATACACTAAACATGTATTTAATATTAATACACTAAACATGTATTTAATATTAATACAAAAACATGTATTTAATATTAATTAATACACTAAACATGTGTTTAATATTTATACAAAAAACATGTATTTAATTTTAATAAACTAAACATATATTTAATATTAATACACTAAACATGTATTTAATATTTATACACTAAACATGTATTTAATATTCATACACTAAACATGTAGTTATTATTAATACACTAAACATGTATTTAATATGTATACACTAAATTTGTATTTAATATTCATACACTAAACATGTGTTTAATATTAATACACTGAACATGTATTTAATAATCATATACTAAACGTATATGTAATCATGTACTAATCATATATTAAATATTCATTTAGTAAACATGTATTTATTATCCTCTAAATAAGGCACACTTGGAAATAATGAATTTCTTTATGTGTGCAGTTGCGGCAGAAGTCCACAGGAGGGCGCACGTTCCCTCTTAATAAGTCCGGTCCTCTCCGCCTCTCTATCTCTCTTTTTCCTTTTTTTTGTTTCTTTTATTTTTTTTACATAAGTTTGGTTTCTCATACACTTATATTTATACACTAAACATGTATTTAATATTAATACACTAAACATGTATTTAATATTTATACACTAAACATGTATTTAATATTAGAACAAAAACATGTATTTAATTTTTATAAACTAAACATATATTTAATATTAATACACTAAACATGTATTTAATATTAATACAAAAACATGTATTTAATTTTAATAAACTAAATATATATTTAATATTAATACAATAAACATGTATTTAATATTCATAAACTAAACATGTATTTAATATTTATACACTAAACATGTATTTAATATTAATACACTAAACATGTATTTAATATTTATACACTAAACATGTATTTAATATTAGAACAAAAACATGTATTTAATATTTATACACTAAACATGTATTTAATATTTATACACTAAACATGTATTTAATATTAATACACTAAAGATGTATTTATTATATATCCACTAAACATGTATTTAATATTCATACACTAAACATGTAGTTATTATTTATACACTAAACATGTATTTAATATTAATACACTAAACATGTATTTAATATTTATACACTAAACATGTATTTAATATTAATACACTAAATATGTATTTATTATATATCCACTAAACATGTATTTAATATTCATAAACTAAACATGTATCTAATATTCATACACTAAACGTGTATTTAATATTCATACACTAAACATGTATTTAATATTAATACAAAACATGTATTTACGTTTAATAAACTAAACATATATTTAATATTATTAAACTAAACATGCATTTAATATTTATACACTGAACATGTATTTAATATTAATACACTAATCATGTATTTAATATTCATACACTAAATATGTATTTAATATTCATACACTTAACATGTATTTAATATTTATACACGAAACATGTATTTAATATTCATACATTAAACATGTACTTAATATTCATACACTAAACATGTATTTAATATTTATACACTAAACATGTATTTAATATTCATACATTAAACATGTATTTAATATTTATACACTAAACATGTATTTAATATTCATACACTAAACATGTAGTTATTATTTATACACTAAACATGTATTTAATATTAATACAGTAAACATGTATTTAATATTAATACACTAAGCATGTATTTAATATTAATACAAAAACATGTATTTAATTTTAATAAACTAAATACATATTTAATATTCATACACTAAACGTGTATTTAACATTCATACACTAAACATGTATTTAATATTAATACACTAATCATGTATTTAATATTCATAAACTAAATATGTATTTAATATTTATACACTAAACATGTATTTAATATTCATACATTAAAAATGTATTGAATATTCATACACTAAACATGTATTTAATATTATACACTAAACATGCATTTAATATTCATACACTAAACATGTATTTAATACTTATACACTAAACATGTATTTAATATTAATACAAAAACATGTATTTAATTTTAATAAACTAAACATATATTTAATATTATTACACTAAACATGTATTTAATATTTATACACTGAACATGTATTTAATAGTTATACACTAATCATGTATTTAATATTAATACACTAATCATGTATTTAATATTCATACACTTAACATGTATTTAATATTTATACACGAAACATGTATTTAATATTTATACACTAAACATGTATTTAATATTCATACATTAAAAATGTATTTAATATTCATACACTAAACATGTATTTAATATTCATACATTAAACATGTATTTAATATTCATACACTAAACATGTATTTAATATTCGTACACGAAACATGTATTTAATATTTATACACTAAACATGTATTTAATATTTATACACTAAACATGTATTTAATATTAGAACAAAAACATGTATTTAATTTTGATAAACTAAACATATATTTAATATTAATACACTAAACATGTATTTAATATTAATACAAAAAATTTATTTAATTTTAATAAACTAAATATATATTTAATATTAATACACTAAACATGTATTTAATATTCATAAACTAAACATGTATTTAACATTTATACACTAAACATGTATTTAATATTAATACACTAAACATGTATTTAATATTTATACACTAAACATGTATTTAATATTAGAACAAAAACATGTATTTAATATTTATACACTAAACATGTATTTAATATTCATACACTAAACATGTAGTTATTATTCATACACTAAACATGTATTTAATATTAATACACTAAACATGTATTTAATATTTATACACTAAACATGTATTTAATATTCATAAACTAAACATGTATTTAACATTCATACACTAAACATGTATTTAATATTCATACACTAAACATGTAGTTATTATTTATACACTAAACATGTATTTAATATTAATACACTAAACATGTATTTAATATTTATACACTAAACATGTATTTAATATTAATACACTAAATATGTATTTATTATATATCCACTAAACATGTATTTAATATTCATAAACTAAACATGTATTTAATATTCATGCACTAAACGTGTATTTAATATTCATACACTAAACATGTATTTAATATTAATACAAAACATGTATTTACGTTTAATAAACTAAACATATATTTAATATTATTAAACTAAACATGGATTTAATATTTATACACTGAACATGTATTTAATATTAATACACTGATCATGTATTTAATATTCATACACTAAATATGTATTTAATATTCATACACTTAACATGTATTTAATATTTATACACGAAACATGTATTTAATATTCATACATTAAACATGTATTTAATATTTATACACTAAACATGTATTTAATATTCATACACTAAACATGTAGTTATTATTTATACACTAAACATGTATTTAATATTAATACAGTAAACATGTATTTAATATTAATACACTAAGCATGTATTTAATATTAATACAAAAACATGTATTTAATTTTAATAAACTAAATATATATTTAATATTCATACACTAAACGTGTATTTAACATTCATACACTAAACATGTATTTAATATTAATACACTAATCATGTATTTAATATTCATAAACTAAATATGTATTTAATATGTATACACTAAACATGTATTTAATATTCATACATTAAAAATGTATTGAATATTCATACACTAAACATGTATTTAATATTATACACTAAACATGCATTTAATATTCATACACTAAACATGTATTTAATATTTATACACTAAACATGTATTTAATATTAATACAAAAACATGTATTTAATTTTAATAAACTAAACATATATTTAATATTATTACACTAAACATGTATTTAATATTTATACACTGAACATGTATTTAATAGTTATACACTAATCATGTATTTAATATTAATACACTAATCATGTATTTAATATTCATACACTAAATATGTATTTAATATTCATACACTTAACATGTATTTAATATTTATACATGAAACATGTATTTAATATTTATACACTAAACATGTATTTAATATTCATACATTAAAAATTTATTTAATATTCATACACTAAACATGTATTTAATATTCATACATTAAACATGTATTTAATATTCATACACTCAACATGTATTTAATATTCGTACACGAAACATGTATTTAATATTTATACACTAAACATGTATTTAATATTCATACATTAAACATGTATTTAATATTCATACACTAAACATGAGTTTAATATTCATACACTAAACATGTATTTAATATTCATACACTAAACATGTATTTAATATTTATACAAAAACGTGTATTTAATTTTAATAAACTAAACATATATTTAATATCAATACACTAAACATGTATTTAATATTTATACACTAAACATGTATTTAATATTCATACACTAAACATGTAGTTATTATTTATACATTAAACATGTATTTAATATTAATACAAAAACATGTATTTAATTTTAATAAACTAAATATATATTTAATATTAATACACTAAACATGTATTTAATATTCATGAACTAAACATGTATTTAACATTTATACACTAAACATGTATTTAATATTCATACACTAAAAATGTATTTAATTTTTGATAAATTAAACATATATTTAATATTAATACACTAAACATGTATTTAATATTCATACACTAAACATGTATTTAATATTCATATTCTAAACATGTAGTTATTATTCATACACTAAACATGTATTTAATATCAATACAGTAAACATGTATTAAATATTTATACACTAAACATGTATTTAATATTCATTCAATAAACATGTAGTTATTATTCTTACACTTAATATGTATTTAATATTAATACAAAAACATGTATCTAATTTTAATAAACTAAACATATATTTAATATTAATACAGTAAACATGTATTAAATATTTATACACTAAACATGTATTTAATATTAATACAAAAACATGTATTTAATTTTAATAAACTAATCATATATTTAATATTAATACACTAAACATGTATTTAATATCTTTACACTAATTGTGTATTTAATATTTATACACTAAAAGTGTATTTAATATTCATACACTAAACATGTATTTAATATTAATACACTAAACATGTATTTAATATTTATACACTAAACATGTATTTAATATTCATAAACTAAACATGTATTTAACATTTATACACTAAACATGTATTTAATATTCATACACTAAACATGTAGTTATTATTTATACACTAAACATGTATTTAATATTAATACACTAAACATGTATTTAATATTTATACACTAAACATGTATTTAATATTAATACACTAAATATGTATTTATTATATATCCACTAAACATGTATTTAATATTCATAAACTAAACATGTATTTAATATTTATACACTAAACATGTATTTAATATTAATACAAAACATGTATTTATGTTTAATAAACCAAACATATATTTAATATTAATACACTAAACATGTATTTAATATTTATACAGTAAACATGTATTGAATATTCATACACTAAACATGTATTTAATATTATACACTAAACATGCATTTAATATTCATATACTAAACATCTATTCAATATTTATACACTAAACATGTATTTAATATTAATACAAAAACATGTATTTAATTTTAATAAACTAAACATATATTTAATATTATTACACTAAACATGTATTTAATATTTATACACTGAACATGTATTTAATAGGTATACACTAATCATGTATTTAATATTAATACACTAATCATGTATTTAATATTCATACACTTAACATGTATTTAATATTTATTCACGAAACATGTATTTAATATTTATACACTAAACATGTATTTAATATTAATATACTGAACATGTATTTAATTTTTAATAAACTAAACATATATTTAATATTAATACACTAAACATGTATTTAATATTAATACACTAAACATGTATTTAATATTCATACACTAAACATGTATTTAATATTAATACAGTAAACATGTATTAAATATTTATACACTAAACATGTATTTAATATTCGTTCAATAAACATGTAGTTATTATTCTTACACTTAATATGTATTTAATATTAATACAAAAACATGTATCTAATTTTAATAAACTAAACATATATTTAATATTAATACAGTAAACATTAATTAAATATTTATACACTAAACATGTATTTAATATTAATACAAAAACATGTATTTAATTTTAATAAACTAATCATATATTTAATATTAATACACTAAACATGTATTTAATATTTTTACACTAAACGTGTATTTAATATTTATACACTAAAAGTGTATTTAATATTAATACACTAAACATGTATTTAATATTAATACACTAAACATGTATTTAATATTTATACACTAAACATGTATTTAATATTCATAAACTAAACATGTATTTAACATTCATACACTAAACATGTATTTAATATTCATACACTAAACATGTAGTTATTATTTATACACTAAACATGTATTTAATATTAATACACTAAACATGTATTTAATATTTATACACTAAACATGTATTTAATATTCATAAACTAAACATGTATTTAATATTTATACACTAAACATGTATTTAATATTAATACAAAACATGTATTTACGTTTAATAAACTAAACATATATTTAATATTAATACACTAAACATGTATTTAATATGTATACAGTAAACATGTATTGAATATTCATACACTAAACATGTATTTAATATTATACACTAAACATGCATTTAATATTCATACACTAAACATGTATTTAATATTCATACACTAAACATGTATTTAATATTAATACAAAAACATGTATTTAATTTTAATAAACTAAACATATATTTAATATTATTACACTAAACATGTATTAAATATTTATACACTGAACATGTATTTAAAAGTTATACACTAATCATGTATTTAATATTCATACACTTAACATGTATTTAATATTTATTCACAAAACATGTATTTAATATTCATACATTAAACATGTATTTAATATTTATACACTAAACATGTATTTAA
This sequence comes from Nerophis ophidion, assembly GCF_033978795.1. Lineage (NCBI taxonomy): Eukaryota > Metazoa > Chordata > Actinopteri > Syngnathiformes > Syngnathidae > Nerophis > Nerophis ophidion. The sequence continues at coordinate 729,095 of NW_026906959.1, read as the reverse complement.
TATTCGTACACGAAACATGTATTTAATATTTATACACTAAACATGTATTTAATATTCATTCAATAAACATGTAGTTATTATTCTTACATATAATATGTATTTAATATTAATACAAAAACATGTATTCAATATTAATAAACTAAACATATATTTAATATTAATACACTAAACATGCATTTATTATTCATACACTAAACATGTATTTAATATTAATACACTAAACATGTATTTAATATTAATACAAAAACATGTATTTAATTTTAATAAACTAAACACATATTTAATATTAATACACTAAACATGTATTAAATATTCATACACTAAACATGTATTTAATTTTCATTCAATAAACATGTAGTTATTATTCTTACACTTAATATGTATTTAATATTAATACAAAAACATGTATTTAATATTGTTACACTAAACGTGTATTTACTATTTATACACTAAAAGTGTATTTAATATTAATACACTAAACATGTATTTAATATTCATACACTAAACATGTATTTAATATTAATACACTAAACATGTATTTAATATTTATACACTAAACATGTATTTAATATTAATACAAAACATGTATTTAATTTTAATAAACTAAATATATATTTAATATTAATACTCTAAACATGTATTTAATATTCATAAACTAAACATGTATTTAACATTCATACACTAAACATTTATTTAATATTAATACACTAAACATGTATTTAATATTAATACAAAAACATTTATTTAATTTTAATAAAGTAAACACATATTTAATATTAATACACTAAACATGTATTTAATATTTATACACTGAACATGTATTTAATAGTTATACACTAATCATGTATTTAATATTAATACACTAATCATGTATTTAATATTCATACACTAAATATGTATTTAATATTCATACACTTAACATGTATTTAATATTTATACACGAAACATGTATTTAATATTTATACACTAAACATGTATTTAATATTCATACATTAAAAATGTATTTAATATTCATACACTAAACATGTATTTAATATTCATACATTAAACATGTATTTAATATTCATACACTAAACATGTATTTAATATTCGTACACGAAACATGTATTTAATATTTATACACTAAACATGTATTTAATATTTATACACTAAACATGTATTTAATATTAGAACAAAAACATGTATTTAATTTTGATAAACTAAACATATATTTAATATTAATACACTAAACATGTATTTAATATTAATAAAAAAAACATGTATTTAATTTTAATAAACTAAATATATATTTAATATTAATACACTAAACATGTATTTAATATTCATAAACTAAACATGTATTTAACATTTATACACTAAACATGTATTTAATATTAATACACTAAACATGTATTTAATATTTATACACTAAACATGTATTTAATATTAGAACAAAAACATGTATTTAATATTTATACACTAAACATGTATTTAATATTCATACACTAAACATGTAGTTATTATTCATACACTAAACATGTATTTAATATTAATACACTAAACATGTATTTAATATTTATACACTAAACATGTATTTAATATTCATAAACTAAACATGTATTTAACATTTATACACTAAACATGTATTTAATATTCATACACTAAACATGTAGTTATTATTTATACACTAAACATGTATTTAATATTAATACACTAAACATGTATTTAATATTTATACACTAAACATGTATTTAATATTAATACACTAAATATGTATTTATTATATATCCACTAAACATGTATTTAATATTCATAAACTAAACATGTATTTAATATTCATACACTAAACGTGTATTTAATATTCATACACTAAACATGTATTTAATATTAATACAAAACATGTATTTACGTTTAATAAACTAAACATATATTTAATATTATTAAACTAAACATGTATTTAATATTTATACACTGAACATGTATTTAATATTAATACACTGATCATGTATTTAATATTCATACACTAAATATGTATTTAATATTCATACACTTAACATGTATTTAATATTTATACACTAAACATGTATTTAATATTCATACACTAAACATGTAGTTATTATTTATACACTAAACATGTATTTAATATTAATACAGTAAACATGTATTTAATATTAATACACTAAGCATGTATTTAATATTAATACAAAAACATGTATTTAATTTTAATAAACTAAATATATATTTAATATTCATACACTAAACGTGTATTTAACATTCATACACTAAACATGTATTTAATATTAATACACTAATCATGTATTTAATATTCATAAACTAAATATGTATTTAATATTTATACATTAAACATGTATTTAATATTCATACATTAAAAATGTATTGAATATTCATACACTAAACATGTATTTAATATTATACACTAAACATGCATTTAATATTCATACACTAAACATGTATTTAATATTTATACACTAAACATGTATTTAATATTAATACAAAAACATGTATTTAATTTTAATAAACTAAACATATATTTAATATTATTACACTAAACATATATTTAATATTTATACACTGAACATGTATTTAATAGTTATACACTAATCATGTATTTAATATTAATACACTAATCATGTATTTAATATTCATGCACTAAATATGTATTTAATATTCATACACTTAACATGTATTTAATATTTATACTCGAAACATGTATTTAATATTTATACACTAAACATGTATTTAATATTCATACATTAAAAATTTATTTAATATTCATACACTAAACATGTATTTAATATTCATACATTAAACATGTATTTAATATTCATACACTCAACATGTATTTAATATTTGTACACGAAACATGTATTTAATATTTATACACTAAACATGTATTTAATATTCATACATTAAACATGTATTTAATATTCATACACTAAACATGAGTTTAATATTCATACACTAAACATGTATTTAATATTCATACACTAAACATGTATTTAATATTTATACAAAAACGTGTATTTAATTTTAATAAACTAAACATATATTTAATATCAATACACTAAACATGTATTTAATATTTATACACTAAACATGTATTTAATATTCATACACTAAACATGTAGTTATTATTTATACATTAAACATGTATTTAATATTAATACAAAAACATGTATTTAATTTTAATAAACTAAATATATATTTAATATTAATACACTAAACATGTATTTAATATTCATGAACTAAACATGTATTTAACATTTATACACTAAACATGTATTTAATATTCATACACTAAAAATTTATTTAATTTTTGATAAATTTAACATATATTTAATATTAATACACTAAACATGTATTTAATATTCATACACTAAACATGTATTTAATATTCATATTCTAAACATGTAGTTATTATTCATACACTAAACATGTATTTAATATCAATACAGTAAACATGTATTAAATATTTATACACTAAACATGTATTTAATATTCATTCAATAAACATGTAGTTATTATTCTTACACTTAATATGTATTTAATATTAATACAAAAACATGTATCTAATTTTAATAAACTAAACATGTATTTAATATTAATACAGTAAACATGTATTAAATATTTATACACTAAACATGTATTTAATATTAATACAGTGTATGAATATTAAATACATGTTTGGTGTATTAATATTAAATACATGTTTAGTGTATGAATATTAAATACATGTTTAGTGTATAAATATAAAATACATGTTTAGTGTATTAATATTAAATATATGATTAGTTTATTAAAATTAAATACATGTTTTTGTATTAATATTAAATACATATTAAGTGTAAGAATAATAACTACATGTTTATTGAATGAATATTAAATAAATGTTTAGTGTATGAATATGTAATACATGTTTAGTGTATTAATATTAAATATATGTTTAAAATTAAATACATGCTTTCGTATTAATATTAAATACATGTTTAGTGCATTAATATTAAATATATGTTTAGTTTATTAAAATTAAATACATGTTTTTGTACTAATATTAAATACATGTTTAGTGTATTAATATTAAATACATGTTTAGTGTATTAATATTAAATACATGTTTAGTGTATAAATATAAGTGTATGAGAAACCAAACTTATGTAAAAAAAATAAAAGAAACAAAAAAAAAGGAAAAAGAGAGAGAGAGAGAGACGGAGAGGACCGGACTTATTAAGAGGGAACGTGCGCCCTCCTGTGGAGTTTTGCCGCAACTGCACACATAAAGAAATTCATTATTTCCAAGTGTGCCTTATTTAGAGGATAAGAAATACATGTTTACAGTATGAATATTAAATATATGATTAGTATATGATTACATATACGTTTAGTATATGATTATTAAATACATGTTCAGTGTATTAATATTAGATACATGTTTAGTGTATGAATATTAAATACATGTTTAGTGTATAAATATTAAATACATGTTTAGTGTATAAATATTAAATACATGTTTAGTGTATTAATAGTAAATATATGTTTAGTTTATGAATAATAACTACATGTTTAGTGTATGAATATTAAATACATGTTTAGTGTATAAATATTAAATACATGTTTAGTGTATTAATATTAAATATATGTTTAGTTTATTAATATTGAATACATGTTTTTGTATTAATATTAAATACATATTATATGTAAGAATAATAACTACATGTTTATTGAATGAATATTAAATACATGTTTAGTGTATAAATATTAAATACATGTTTCGTGTACGAATATTAAATACATGTTTAGTGTATACATATTAAATACATGTATAATGTATGAATATTAAATACATGTTTTGTGAATAAATATTAAATACATGTTAAGTGTATGAATATTAAATACATGATTAGTGTATTAATATTAAATACATGATTAGTGTATAACTTTTAAATACATGTTCAGTGTATGAATATTAAATACATGTTTAGTGTAATAATATTAAATATATGTTTAGTTTATTAAAATTAAATACATGTTTTTGTATTAATATTAAATACATGTTTAGTGTATAAATATTAAATACATGTTTAGTGTATGAATATTAAATGCATGTTTACTGTATACATATTAAATACATGTTTAGTGTATTAATATTAAATATATGTTTAGTTTATTAAACGTAAATACATGTTTTGTATTAATATTAAATACATGTTTAGTGTATAAATATTAAATACATGTTTAGTTTATGAATATTAAATACATGTTTAGTGGATATATAATAAATACATATTTAGTGTATTAATATTAAATACATGTTTAGTGTATAAATATTAAATACATGTTTAGTGTATTAATATTAAATACATGTTTAGTGTATGAATAATAACTACATGTTTAGTGTATGAATATTAAATACATGTTTAGTGTATAAATGTTAAATACATGTTTATTTTATGAATATTAAATACATGTTTAGTGTATAAATATTAAATACATGTTTAGTGTATTAATATTAAATACATGTTTAGTGTATTAATATTAAATACACTTTTAGTGTATTAATATTAAATACATGTTTAGTGTATTAATATTAAATACATGTTTAGTGTATGAATATTAAATACATGTTTAGTGTATAAATATAAAATACATGTTTAGTGTATTAATATTAAATATATGATTAGTTTATTAAAATTAAATACATGTTTTTGTATTAATATTAAATACATATTAAGTGTAAGAATAATAACTACATGTTTATTGAATGAATATTAAATAAATGTTTAGTGTATGAATATGTAATACATGTTTAGTGTATTAATATTAAATATATGTTTAAAATTAAATACATGCTTTCGTATTAATATTAAATACATGTTTAGTGCATTAATATTAAATATATGTTTAGTTTATTAAAATTAAATACATGTTTTTGTACTAATATTAAATACATGTTTAGTGTATTAATATTAAATACATGTTTAGTGTATTAATATTAAATACATGTTTAGTGTATAAATATAAGTGTATGAGAAACCAAACTTATGTAAAAAAAATAAAAGAAACAAAAAAAAAGGAAAAAGAGAGAGAGAGAGAGACGGAGAGGACCGGACTTATTAAGAGGGAACGTGCGCCCTCCTGTGGACTTCTGCCGCAACTGCACACATAAAGAAATTCATTATTTCCAAGTGTGCCTTATTTAGAGGATAAGAAATACATGTTTACAGTATGAATATTAAATATATGATTAGTATATGATTACATATACGTTTAGTATATGATTATTAAATACATGTTCAGTGTATTAATATTAGATACATGTTTAGTGTATGAATATTAAATACATGTTTAGTGTATAAATATTAAATACATGTTTAGTGTATGAATATTAAATACATGTTTAGTGTATTAATAGTAAATATATGTTTGGTTTATGAATAATAACTACATGTTTAGTGTATGAATATTAAATACATGTTTAGTGTATAAATATTAAATACATGTTTAGTGTATTAATATTAAATATATGTTTAGTTTATTAATATTGAATACATGTTTTTGTATTAATATTAAATACATATTATATGTAAGAATAATAACTACATGTTTATTGAATGAATATTAAATACATGTTTAGTGTATAAATATTAAATACATGTTTCGTGTACGAATATTAAATACATGTTTAGTGTATACATATTAAATACATGTATAATGTATGAATATTAAATACATGTTTTGTGAATAAATATTAAATACATGTTAAGTGTATGAATATTAAATACATGATTAGTGTATTAATATTAAATACATGATTAGTGTATAACTTTTAAATACATGTTCAGTGTATGAATATTAAATACATGTTTAGTGTAATAATATTAAATATATGTTTAGTTTATTAAAATTAAATACATGTTTTTGTATTAATATTAAATACATGTTTAGTGTATAAATATTAAATACAAGTTTAGTGTATGAATATTAAATGCATGTTTACTGTATACATATTAAATACATGTTTAGTGTATTAATATTAAATATATGTTTAGTTTATTAAACGTAAATACATGTTTTGTATTAATATTAAATACATGTTTAGTGTATAAATATTAAATACATGTTTAGTTTATGAATATTAAATACATGTTTAGTGGATATATAATAAATACATATTTAGTGTATTAATATTAAATACATGTTTAGTGTATAAATATTAAATACATGTTTAGTGTATTAATATTAAATACATGTTTAGTGTATGAATAATAACTACATGTTTAGTGTATGAATATTAAATACATGTTTAGTGTATAAATGTTAAATACATGTTTATTTTATGAATATTAAATACATGTTTAGTGTATAAATATTAAATACATGTTTAGTGTATTAATATTAAATACATGTTTAGTGTATTAATATTAAATACACTTTTAGTGTATAAATATTAAATACACGTTTAGTGTAAAAATATTAAATACATGTTTGGTGTATTAATATTAAATATATGATTAGTTTATTAAAATTAAATACATGTTTTTGTATTAATATTAAATAAATGTTTAGTGTATAAATATTTAATTAATGTTTACTGTATTAATATTAAATATATGTTTAGTTTATTAAAATTAGATACATGTTTTTGTATTAATATTAAATACATATTAAGTGTAAGAATAATAACTACATGTTTATTGAATGAATATTAAATACATGTTTAGTGTATAAATATTTAATACATGTTTACTGTATTAATATTAAATACATGTTTAGTGTATGAATATTAAATACATGTTTAGTGTATTAATATTAAATACATGTTTAGTGTATTAATATTAAATATATGTTTAGTTTATTAAAAATTAAATACATGTTCAGTGTATTAATATTAAATACATGTTTAGTGTATAAATATTAAATACATGTTTCGTGAATAAATATTAAATACATGTTAAGAGTATGAATATTAAATACATGATTAGTGTATTAATATTAAATACATGATTAGTGTATACCTATTAAATACATGTTCAGTGTATAAATATTAAATACATGTTTAGTGTAATAATATTAAATATATGTTTAGTTTATTAAAGTTAAATACATGTTTTTGTATTAATATTAAATACATGTTTAGTGTATAAATATTGAATACATGTTTAGTATATGAATATTAAATGCATGTTTAGTGTATAATATTAAATACATGTTTAGTGTATGAATATTCAATACATGTTTACTGTATAAATATTAAATACATGTTTAGTGTATTAATATTAAATATATGTTTGGTTTATTAAACATAAATACATGTTTTGTATTAATATTAAATACATGTTTAGTGTATAAATATTAAATACATGTTTAGTTTATGAATATTAAATACATGTTTAGTGGATATATAATAAATACATATTTAGTGTATTAATATTAAATACATGTTTAGTGTATAAATATTAAATACATGTTTAGTGTATTAATATTAAATACATGTTTAGTGTATAAATAATAACTACATGTTTAGTGTATGAATATTAAATACATGTTTAGTGTATAAATGTTAAATACATGTTTAGTTTATGAATATTAAATACATGTTTAGTGTATAAATATTAAATATATGTTTAGTGTATTAATATTAAATACATGTTTAGTGTATGAATATTAAATACACTTTTAGTGTATAAATATTAAATACACAATTAGTGTAAAGATATTAAATACATGTTTAGTGTATTAATATTAAATATATGATTAGTTTATTAAAATTAAATACATGTTTTTGTATTAATATTAAATACATGTTTAGTGTATAAATATTTAATACATGTTTACTGTATTAATATTAAATATATGTTTAGTTTATTAAAATTAGATACCTGTTTTTGTATTAATATTAAATACATATTAAGTGTAAGAATAATAACTACATGTTTACTGTATTGATATTAAATACATGTTTAGTGTATGAATAATAACTACATGTTTAGAATATGAATATTAAATACATGTTTAGTGTATGAATATTAAATACATGTTTAGTGTATTAATATTAAATATATGTTTAATTTATCAAAAATTAAATACATTTTTAGTGTATGAATATTAAATACATGTTTAGTGTATAAATGTTAAATACATGTTTAGTTCATGAATATTAAATACATGTTTAGTGTATTAATATTAAATACATATTTAGTTTATTAAAATTAAATACATGTTTTTGTATTAATATTAAATACATGTTTAATGTATAAATAATAACTACATGTTTAGTGTATGAATATTAAATACATGTTTAGTGTATAAATATTAAATACATGTTTAGTGTATTGATATTAAATATATGTTTAGTTTATTAAAATTAAATACACGTTTTTGTATAAATATTAAATACATGTTTAGTGTATGAATATTAAATACATGTTTAGTGTATGAATATTAAACTCATGTTTAGTGTATGAATATTAAATACATGTTTAATGTATGAATATTAAATACATGTTTGGTGTATAAATATTAAATACATGTTTCGTGTACGAATATTAAATACATGTTGAGTGTATGAATATTAAATACATGTTTAATGTATGAATATTAAATACAAGTTTAGTGTATGAATATTAAATACATTTTTAATGTATGAATATTAAATACATGTTTAGTGTATAAATATTAAATACATGTTTCGTGTATAAATATTAAATACATGTTAAGTGTATAAATATTAAATACATATTTAGTGTATGAATATTAAATACATGATTAGTGTATTAATATTAAATACATGATTAGTGTATAACTATTAAATACATGTTCAGTGTATAAATATTAAATACATGTTTAGTGTAATAATATTAAATATATGTTTAGTTTATTAAAATTAAATACATGTTTTTGTATTAATATTAAATACATGTTTAGTGTATAAATATTAAATACATGTTTAGTGTATGAATATTAAATGCATGTTTAGTGTATAATATTAAATACATGTTTAGTGTATGAATATTCAATACATTTTTAATGTATGAATATTAAATACATGTTTAGTGTATGAATATTAAATACATATTTAGTTTATGAATATTAAATACATGATTAGTGTATTAATATTAAATACATGTTTAGTGTATGAATGTTAAATACACGTTTAGTGTATGAATATTAAATATATATTCAGTTTATTAAAATTAAATACATGTTTTTGTATTAATATTAAATACATGCTTAGTGTATTAATATTAAATACATGTTTACTGTATTAATATTAAATACATGTTTAGTGTATAAATAATAACTACATGTTTAGTGTATGAATATTAAAAACATGTTTAGTGTATAAATGTTAAATACATGTTTAGTTTATGAATATTAAATACATGTTTAGTGTATAAATATTAAATACATGTTTAGTGTATTAATATTAAATACATGTTTAGTGTATGAATATTAAATACACTTTTAGTGTATAAATATTAAATACACAATTAGTGTAAAGATATTAAATACATGTTTAGTGTATTAATATTAAATATATGATTAGTTTATTAAAATTAAATACATGTTTTTGTATTAATATTAAATACATGTTTAGTGTATAAATATTTAATACATGTTTACTGTATTAATATTAAATATATGTTTAGTTTATTAAAATTAGATACCTGTTTTTGTATTAATATTAAATACATATTAAGTGTAAGAATAATAACTACATGTTTACTGTATTGATATTAAATACATGTTTAGTGTATGAATAATAACTACATGTTTAGAATATGAATATTAAATACATGTTTAGTGTATGAATATTAAATACATGTTTAGTGTATTAATATTAAATATATGTTTAATTTATCAAAAATTAAATACATTTTTAGTGTATGAATATTAAATACATGTTTAGTGTATAAATGTTAAATACATGTTTAGTTCATGAATATTAAATACATGTTTAGTGTATTAATATTAAATATATATTTAGTTTATTAAAATTAAATACATGTTTTTGTATTAATATTAAATACATGTTTAATGTATAAATAATAACTACATGTTTAGTGTATGAATATTAAATACATGTTTAGTGTATAAATATTAAATACATGTTTAGTGTATTGATATTAAATATATGTTTAGTTTATTAAAATTAAATACACGTTTTTGTATAAATATTAAATACATGTTTAGTGTATGAATATTAAATACATGTTTAGTGTATGAATATTAAACTCATGTTTAGTGTATGAATATTAAATACATGTTTAATGTATGAATATTAAATACATGTTTGGTGTATAAATATTAAATACATGTTTCGTGTACGAATATTAAATACATGTTGAGTGTATGAATATTAAATACATGTTTAATGTATGAATATTAAATACAAGTTTAGTGTATGAATATTAAATACATTTTTAATGTATGAATATTAAATACATGTTTAGTGTATAAATATTAAATACATGTTTCGTGTATAAATATTAAATACATGTTAAGTGTATAAATATTAAATACATATTTAGTGTATGAATATTAAATACATGATTAGTGTATTAATATTAAATACATGATTAGTGTATAACTATTAAATACATGTTCAGTGTATAAATATTAAATACATGTTTAGTGTAATAATATTAAATATATGTTTAGTTTATTAAAATTAAATACATGTTTTTGTATTAATATTAAATACATGTTTAGTGTATAAATATTAAATACATGTTTAGTGTATGAATATTAAATGCATGTTTAGTGTATAATATTAAATACATGTTTAGTGTATGAATATTCAATACATTTTTAATGTATGAATATTAAATACATGTTTAGTGTATGAATATTAAATACATATTTAGTTTATGAATATTAAATACATGATTAGTGTATTAATATTAAATACATGTTTAGTGTATGAATGTTAAATACACGTTTAGTGTATGAATATTAAATATATATTCAGTTTATTAAAATTAAATACATGTTTTTGTATTAATATTAAATACATGCTTAGTGTATTAATATTAAATACATGTTTACTGTATTAATATTAAATACATGTTTAGTGTATAAATAATAACTACATGTTTAGTGTATGAATATTAAAAACATGTTTAGTGTATAAATGTTAAATACATGTTTAGTTTATGAATATTAAATACATGTTTAGTGTATAAATATTAAATACATGTTTAGTGTATTAATATTAAATACATGTTTAGTGTATGAATATTAAATACACTTTTAGTGTATAAATATTAAATACACAATTAGTGTAAAGATATTAAATACATGTTTAGTGTATGAATATTAAATATGCATTTAATATTCATACACTAATACTAATACTAATACACTAATTCATACATTAATACAAAAACATGTATTTAATTTTAATAAACTAAACATATATTTAATATTATTACACTAAACATGTATTTAATATTTATACACTGAACATGTATTTAATAGGTATACACTAATCATGTATTTAATATTAATACACTAATCATGTATTTAATATTCATACACTTAACATGTATTTAATATTTATTCACGAAACATGTATTTAATATTTATACACTAAACATGTATTTAATATTAATACACTGAACATGTATTTAATTTTTAATAAACTAAACATATATTTAATATTAATACACTAAACATGTATTTAATATTAATACACTAAACATGTATTTAATATTCATACACTAAACATGTATTTAATATTAATACAGTAAACATGTATTAAATATTTATACACTAAACATGTATTTAATATTCATTCAATAAACATGTAGTTATTATTCTTACACTTAATATGTATTTAATATTAATACAAAAACATGTATCTAATTTTAATAAACTAAACATATATTTAATATTAATACAGTAAACATTAATTAAATATTTATACACTAAACATGTATTTAATATTAATACAAAAACATGTATTTAATTTTAATAAACTAATCATATATTTAATATTAATACACTAAACATGTATTTAATATTTTTACACTAAACGTGTATTTAATATTTATACACTAAAAGTGTATTTAATATTAATACACTAAACATGTATTTAATATTAATACACTAAACATGTATTTAATATTTATACACTAAACATGTATTTAATATTCATAAACTAAACATGTATTTAACATTCATACACTAAACATGTATTTAATATTCATACACTAAACATGTAGTTATTATTTATACACTAAACATGTATTTAATATTAATACACTAAACATGTATTTAATATTTATACACTAAACATGTATTTAATATTAATACACTAAAGATGTATTTATTATATATCCACTAAACATTTATTTAATATTCATAAACTAAACATGTATTTAATATTTATACACTAAACATGTATTTAATATTAATACAAAACATGTATTTACGTTTAATAAACTAAGCATATATTTAATATTAATACACTAAACATGTATTTAATATGTATACAGTAAACATGTATTGAATATTCATACACTAAACATGTATTTAATATTATACACTAAACATGCATTTAATATTCATACACTAAACATGTATTTAATATTCATACACTAAACATGTATTTAATATTAATACAAAAACATGTATTTAATTTTAATAAACTAAACATATATTTAATATTATTACACTAAACATGTATTAAATATTTATACACTGAACATGTATTTAAAAGTTATACACTAATCATGTATTTAATATTAATACACTAATCATGTATTTAATATTCATACACTTAACATGTATTTAATATTTATTCACAAAACATGTATTTAATATTCATACATTAAACATGTATTTAATATTTATACACTAAACATGTATTTAATATTCGTACACGAAACATGTATTTAATATTTATACACTAAACATGTATTTAATATTCATTCAATAAACATGTAGTTATTATTCTTACATATAATATGTATTTAATATTAATACAAAAACATGTATTCAATATTAATAAACTAAACATATATTTAATATTAATACAGTAAACATGTATTAAATATTTATACACTAAACATGTATTTATTATTAATACAAAAACATGTATTTAATTTTAATAAACTAATCATATATTTAATATTAATACACTAAACATGTATTTAATATCTTTACACTAATTGTGTATTTAATATTTATACACTAAAAGTGTATTTAATATTAATACACTAAACATGTATTTAATATTAATATACTAAACATGTATTTAATATTTATACACTAAACATGTATTTAATATTCATAAACTAAACATGTATTTAACATTTATACACTAAACATGTATTTAATATTCATACACTAAACATGTAGTTATTATTTATACACTAAACATGTATTTAATATTAATACACTAAACATGTATTTAATATTTATACACTAAACATGTATTTAATATTAATACACTAAATATGTATTTATTATATATCCACTAAACATGTATTTAATATTCATAAACTAAACATGTATTTAATATTTATAAACTAAACATGTATTTAATATTAATACAAAACATGTATTTATGTTTAATAAACCAAACATATATGTAATATTAATACACTAAACATGTATTTAATATTTATACGGTAAACATGTATTGAATATTCATACACTAAACATGTATTTAATTTTATACACTAAACATGCATTTATTATTCATACACTAAACATGTATTCAATATTTATACACTAAACATGTATTTAATATTAATACAAAAACATGTATTTAATTTTAATAAACTAAACATATATTTAATATTATTACACTAAACATGTATTTAATATTTATACACTGAACATGTATTTAATAGTTATACACTAATCATGTATTTAATATTAATACACTAATCATGTATTTAATATTCATACACTTAACATGTATTTAATATTTATTCACGAAACATGTATTTAATATTTATACACTAAACATGTATTTAATATTAATACACTGAACATGTATTTAATTTTTAATAAACTAAACATATATTTAATATTAATACACTAAACATGTATTTAATATTAATACACTAAACATGTATTTAATATTCATACACTAAACATGTATTTAATATTAATACAGTAAACATGTATTAAATATTTATACACTAAACATGTATTTAATATTCATTCAATAAACATGTAGTTATTATTCTTACACTTAATATGTATTTAATATTAATACAAAAACATGTATCTAATTTTAATAAACTAAACATATATTTAATATTAATACAGTAAACATTAATTAAATATTTATACACTAAACATGTATTTAATATTAATACAAAAACATGTATTTAATTTTAATAAACTAATCATATATTTAATATTAATACACTAAACGTGTATTTAATATTTATACACTAAACATGTATTTAATATTAATACACTAAACATGTATTTAATATTAATACACTAAACATGTATTTAATATTTATACACTAAACATGTATTTAATATTCATAAACTAAACATGTATTTAACATTTATACACTAAACATGTATTTAATATTCATACACTAAACATGTAGTTATTATTTATACACTAAACATGTATTTAATATTCATAAACTAAACATGTATTTAATATTTATACACTAAACATGTATTTAATATTAATACAAAACATGTATTTACGTTTAATAAACTAAACATATATTTAATATTAATACACTAAACATGTATTTAATATGTATACAGTAAACATGTATTGAATATTCATACACTAAACATGTATTTAATATTATACACTAAACATGCATTTAATATTCATACACTAAACATGTATTTAATATTTATACACTAAACATGTATTTAATATTAATACAAAAACATGTATTTAATTTTAATAAACTAAACATATATTTAATATTATTACACTAAACATGTATTTAATATTTATACACTGAACATGTATTTAAAAGTTATACACTAATCATGTATTTAATATTAATACACTAATCATGTATTTAATATTCATACACTTAACATGTATTTAATATTTATTCACAAAACATGTATTTAATATTCATACATTAAACATGTATTTAATATTTATACACTAAACATGTATTTAATATTCGTACACGAAACATGTATTTAATATTTATACACTAAACATGTATTTAATATTCATTCAATAAACATGTAGTTATTATTCTTACATATAATATGTATTTAATATTAATACAAAAACATGTATTCAATATTAATAAACTAAACATATATTTAATATTAATACACTAAACATGTATTTAATATTTATACACTAAACATGTATTTAATATTCATACACTAAACATTTAGTTATTATTCATAAACTAAACATATATTTACTATTAATACACTAAACATGTATTTAATATTTATACACTAAACATGTATTTAATATTTATACACTAAACATGTATTTAATATTCATACACTAAACATGTATTTAATATTAATACACTGAACATGTATTTAATAATCATATACTAAACGTATATGTAATCATATACTAATCAAAAATTTAATATTCATACTGTAAACATGTATTTCTTATCCTCTAAATAAGGCACACTTGGAAATAATGAATTTCTTTATGTGTGCAGTTGCGGAAAAACTCCACAGGAGGGCGCACGTTCCCTCTTAATAAGTCCGGTCCTCTCCGTCTCTCTCTCTCTCTTTTTTTTTCCTTTTTTTTTGTTTCTTTTATTTTTTTTACATAAGTTTGGTTTCTCATACACTTATATTTATACACTAAACATGTATTTAATATTAATACACTAAACATGTATTTAATATTAATACACTAAACATGTATTTAATATTAGTACAAAAACATGTATTTAATTTTAATAAACTAAACATATATTTAATATTAATGCACTAAACATGTATTTAATATTAATACGAAAGCATGTATTTAATTTTAAACATATATTTAATATTAATACACTAAACATGTATTACATATTCATACACTAAACATTTATTTAATATTCATTCAATAAACATGTAGTTATTATTCTTACACTTAATATGTATTTAATATTAATACAAAAACATGTATTTAATTTTAATAAACTAATCATATATTTAATATTAATACACTAAACATGTATTTTATATTTATACACTAAACATGTATTTAATATTCATACACTAAACATGTATTTAATATTAATACACTAAACATGTATTTAATATTTATACACTGAACATGTATTTAAAAGTTATACACTAATCATGTATTTAATATTAATACACTAATCATGTATTTAATATTCATACACTTAACATGTATTTAATATTTATTCACAAAACATGTATTTAATATTCATACATTAAACATGTATTTAATATTCATACACTAAACGTGTATTTAATATTCATACACTAAACATGTATTTAATATTAATACAAAACATGTATTTAAGTTGAATAAACTAAACATATATTTAATATTAATACACTAAACATATATTTAATATTCATACACTAAACATGCATTTAATATTCATACACTAAACATGTATTTAATATTTTACACTAAACATGCATTTAGTATTCATACACTAAACATGTATTTAATATTTATACACTAAACATGTATTTAATATTAATACAAAAACATGTATTTAATTTTAATAAACTAAACATATATTTAATATTCATACATTAAACATGTATTTAATATTTATACACTAAACATGTATTTAATATTCATACACTAAACATGTAGTTATTATTCATACACTAAACATGTATTTAATATTAATACACTAAACCTGTATTTAATATGTATACACTAAACATATATTTAATATTCATACACTAAACATGTATTTAATATTAATACACTAAATATGTATTTATTATATATCAACTAAACATGTATTTAATATTCATAAACTAAACATGTATTTAATATTCATACACTAAACGTGTATTTAATATTCATACACTAAACATGTATTTAATATTAATACGAAAACATGTATCTAAGTTTAATAAACTAAACATATATTTAATATCAATACACTAAACATGTATTTAATATTTATACACTAAACATGTATTTAATATTAACACACTAAATATGTATTTATTATATATCAACTAAACATGTATTTAATATTCATAAACTAAACATGTATTTAATATTCATACACTAAACGTGTATTTAATATTCATACACTAAACATGTATTTAATATTAATACAAAAACATGTATTTAAGTTTAATAAACTAAACATGTATTTAATATTAATTCACTAAACATGTATTTAATATGTATACAGTAAACATGTATTGAATATTCATACACTAAACATGTATTTAATATTCATACACTAAACATGTATTTAATATTCATACACTAAACATGTATTTAATATTAATACACTAAACATGTATTTAATATTTATACACTAAACATGTATTTAATATTAATACAAAAACATGTATTTAATTTTAATAAACTAAACATGTATTTAATATTCATACACTAAACATATATTTAACATTCATACACTAAACATGAATCTAATATTAATACACTAAACATGTATTTAATATTTATACACTTAACATGTATTTAATATTAATACAAAAACATGTATTTAATTTTAATAAACTAAACATATATTTAATATTATTACACTAAACATGTATTTAATATTTATACACTAAACATGTATTTAATATTAATACACCAAACATGTAATATTTATACACTAATCATGTATTTAATATTAATACTCTAATCATGTATTTAATATTTATACACTAAATATGTATTTAATATTCATACACTTAACATGTATTTAATATTTATTCACGAAACATGTATTTAATATTTATACACTAAACATGTATTTAATATTAATACACTGAACATGTATTTAATTTTTAATAAACTAAACATATATTTAATATTAATACACTAAACATGTATTTAATATTAATACACTAAACATGTATTTAATATTCATACACTAAACATGTAGTTATTATTCATACACTAAACATGTATTAAATATTAATTCACTAAACATGTATTTAATATTTATACACTAAACATGTATTTAATATTCATAAACTAAACATGTATTTAACATTTATACACTAAACATGTATTTAATATTCATACACTAAACATGTAGTTATTATTTATACACTAAACATGTATTTAATATTAATACACTAAACATGTATTTAATATTTATACACTAAACATGTATTTAATATTAATACACTAAATATGTATTTATTATATATCCACTAAACATGTATTTAATATTCATAAACTAAACATGTATTTAATATTCATACACTAAACGTGTATTTAATATTCATACACTAAACATGTATTTAATATTAATACAAAACATGTATTTACGTTTAATAAACTAAACATATATTTAATATTATTAAACTAAACATGCATTTAATATTTATACACTGAACATGTATTTAATATTAATACACTAATCATGTATTTAATATTCATACACTAAATATGTATTTAATATTCATACACTTAACATGTATTTAATATTTATACACGAAACATGTATTTAATATTTAAACACTAAACATGTATTTAATATTCATACATTAAACATGTACTTAATATTCATACACTAAACATGTATTTAATATTTATACACTAAACATGTATTTAATATTCATACATTAAACATGTATTTAATATTTATACACTAAACATGTATTTAATATTCATACACTAAACATGTAGTTATTATTTATACACTAAACATGTATTTAATATTAATACAGTAAACATGTATTTAATATTAATACACTAAGCATGTATTTAATATTAATACAAAAACATGTATTTAATTTTAATAAACTAAATATATATTTAATATTCATACACTAAACGTGTATTTAACATTCATACACTAAACATGTATTTAATATTAATACACTAATCATGTATTTAATATTCATAAACTAAATATGTATTTAATATTTATACACTAAACATGTATTTAATATTCATACATTAAAAATGTATTGAATATTCATACACTAAACATGTATTTAATATTATACACTAAACATGCATTTAATATTCATACACTAAACATGTATTTAATATTTATACACTAAACATGTATTTAATATTAATACAAAAACATGTATTTAATTTGAATAAACTAAACATATATTTAATATTATTACACTAAACATGTATTTAATATTTATACACTGAACATGTATTTAATATTCATACACTAAAAATTTAGTTATTATTTATACACTGAACATGTATTTAATATTTATTCACGAAACATGTTTTTAATATTTATACACTAAACATGTATTTAATATTCATACATTAAAAATGTATTTAATATTCATACACTAAACTTGTATTTAATATTCATACATTAAACATGTATTTAATATTCATACACTAAACATGTATTTAATATTCGTACACGAAACATGTATTTAATATTTCTACAAAAACATGTATTTAATTTTAATAAACTAAACATATATTTAATATTAATACACTAAACATGTATTTAATATTCATACACTAAACATGTATTTAATATTAATACACTAAACATGTATTTAATATTAATACAAAAACATGTATTTAATTTTAATAAACTAAATATATATTTAATATTCATACACTAAACGTGTATTTAACATTCATACACTAAACATGTATTTAATATTAATACACTAATCATGTATTTAATATTCATAAACTAAATATGTATTTAATATTTATACACTAAACATGTATTTAATATTCATACATTAAAAATGTATTGAATATTCATACACTAAACATGTATTTAATATTATACACTAAACATGCATTTAATATTCATACACTAAACATGTATTTAATATTTATACACTAAACATGTATTTAATATTAATACAAAAACATGTATTTAATTTGAATAAACTAAACATGTATTTAATATTATACACTAAACATGTATTTAATATTCATACATTAAACATGTACTTAATATTCATACACTAAACATGTATTTAATATTAATACACTGAACATGTATTTAATAATCATATACTAAACGTATATGTAATCATATACTAATCATATATTTAATATTCATTTAGTAAACATGTATTTATTATCCTCTAAATAAGGCACACTTGGAAATAATGAATTTCTTTATGTGTGCAGTTGCGGCAGAAGTCCACAGGAGGGCGCACGTTCCCTCTTAATAAGTCCGGTCCTCTCCGCCTCTCTATCTCTCTTTTTCCTTTTTTTTGTTTCTTTTATTTTTTTTACATAAGTTTGGTTTCTCATACACTTATATTTATACACTAAACATGTATTTAATATTCATAAACTAAACATGTATTTAATATTAGTACAAAAACATGTATTTATTTTAATAAACTAAACATATATTTAATATTAATACACTAAACATGTATTTAATATTTATACACTAAACATGTATTTAATATTCATAAACTAAACATGTATTTAATATTCATACACTAAACATGTAGTTATTATTTATACACTAAACATGTATTTAATATTCATAAACTAAACATGTATTTAACATTTATACACTAAACATGTATTTAATATTCATACACTAAACATGTAGTTATTATTTATACACTAAACATGTATTTAATATTAATACACTAAACATGTATTTAATATTTATACACTAAACATGTATTTAATATTAATACAAAACATGTATTTAAGTTTAATAAACTAAACATATATTTAATATTAATACACTAAACATGTATTTAATATTCATACACTAAACATGCATTTAATATTCATACACTAAACATGTATTTAATATTATACACTAAACATGCGTTTAATATTCATACACTAAACATGTATTTAATATTTATACACTAAACATGTATTTAATATTAATACAAAAACATGTATTTAATTTTAATAAACTAAACATATATTTAATATTATTACACTAAACATGTATTTAATATTTATACACTGAACATGTATTTAATAGTTATACACTAATCATGTATTTAATATTAATACACTAATCATGTATTTAATATTCATACACTAAATATGTATTTAATATTCATACACTTAACATGTATTTAATATTTATTCACGAAACATGTATTTAATATTTATACACTAAACATGTATTTAATATTAATACACTAAATATGTATTTATTATATATCCACTAAACATTTATTTAATATTCATAAACTAAATATATATTTAATATTAATACACTAAACATGTATTTAATATTAATACACTAAACATGTATTTAATATTTTTACACTAAACATGTATTTAATATTCATACAAAAACATGTATTTAATTTTAATAAACTAAACATATATTTAATATTATTACACTAAACATGTATTTAATATTTATACACTGAACATGTATTTAATATTCATACACTAAAAATTTAGTTATTATTTATACACTGAACATGTATTTAATATTTATTCACGAAACATGTTTTTAATATTTATACACTAAACATGTATTTAATATTCATACATTAAAAATGTATTTAATATTCATACACTAAACATGTATTTAATATTCATACATTAAACATGTATTTAATATTCATACACTAAACATGTATTTAATATTCGTACACGAAACATGTATTTAATATTTCTACAAAAACATGTATTTAATTTTAATAAACTAAACATATATTTAATATTAATACACTAAACATGTATTTAATATTCATACACTAAACATGTATTTAATATTAATACACTAAACATGTATTTAATATTAATACAAAAACATGTATTTAATATTAATACACTAAACATGTGTTTAATATTTATACAAAAAACATGTATTTAATTTTAGTAAACTAAACATATATTTAATATTAATACACTAAACATGTATTTAATATTTATACACTAAACATGTATTTAATATTCATACACTAAACATGTAGTTATTATTAATACACTAAACATGTATTTAATATGTATACACTAAATATGTATTTAATATTCATACACTAAACATGTATTTAATATTAATACACTGAACATGTATTTAATAATCATATACTAAACGTATATGTAATCATGTACTAATCATATATTTAATATTCATTTAGTAAACATGTATTTATTATCCTCTAAATAAGGCACACTTGGAAATAATGAATTTCTTTATGTGTGCAGTTGCGGCAGAAGTCCACAGGAGGGCG
This sequence comes from Nerophis ophidion, assembly GCF_033978795.1. Lineage (NCBI taxonomy): Eukaryota > Metazoa > Chordata > Actinopteri > Syngnathiformes > Syngnathidae > Nerophis > Nerophis ophidion. Next base: position 705,809 of record NW_026906959.1, on the reverse strand, counting down.
CACGTTCCCTCTTAATAAGTCCGGTCCTCTCCGCCTCTCTATCTCTCTTTTTCCTTTTTTTTGTTTCTTTTATTTTTTTTACATAAGTTTGGTTTCTCATACACTTATATTTATACACTAAACATGTATTTAATATTAATACACTAAACATGTATTTAATATTTATACACTAAACATGTATTTAATATTAGAACAAAAACATGTATTTAATTTTGATAAACTAAACATATATTTAATATTAATACACTAAACATGTATTTAATATTAATACAAAAACATGTATTTAATTTTAATAAACTAAATATATATTTAATATTAATACACTAAACATGTATTTAATATTCATAAACTAAACATGTATTTAACATTTATACACTAAACATGTATTTAATATTAATACACTAAACATGTATTTAATATTTATACACTAAACATGTATTTAATATTAGAACAAAAACATGTATTTAATATTTATACACTAAACATGTATTTAATATTCATACACTAAACATGTAGTTATTATTCATACACTAAACATGTATTTAATATTAATACACTAAACATGTATTTAATATTTATACACTAAACATGTATTTAATATTCATAAACTAAACATGTATTTAACATTTATACACTAAACATACTAAAGTATTGTCCGATCATTACCTTATAAAATTCGAGGTTCAGACGCATGTTCGTCAAACTAATAATAATAATAACTGCTATAGCAGCCGCAACATTAATACGGCCACAACGACAACTCTTGCTGACCTACTGCCCTCGGTAATGGCACCATTCCCAAAGTATGTAGGCTCTATTGATAACCTCACTAACAACTTTAACGACGCCCTGCGCGAAACCATTAATAACATAGCACCGCTAAAGTTAAAAAAGGCTCCAAAAAAGCGCACCCCGTGGTTTACAGAAGAAACTAGAGCTCAGAAATTATTATGCAGAAAGCTGGAACGCAAATGGCGCACGACTAAACTTGAGGTGCACCATCAAGCATTTAGTGATGGTTTAATAACTTATAAACGCATGCTTACCTTAGCTAAAGCTAATTATTACTCAAATCTCATCCACCGTAATAAAAACGATCCTAAATTTTTGTTTAGTACGGTAGCATCGCTTAACCAACAAGGGACTCCTTCCAGTAGCTCCACCCACTCAGCTGATGACTTTATGCAATTCTTTAGTAAGAAAATTGAAGTCATTAGAAAGGAGATTAAAGACAATGCGTCCCAGCTACAACGGGGTTCTATTAACACTGACACGATTGTATATACGGCGGATACTGCCCTCCAAAATACTTTCTCTCGTTTTGAGGAAATAACATTAGAGGAATTGTTACAACGTGTAAATGGAATAAAACAAACAACATGTTTACTTGACCCTCTTCCTGGGAAACTGATCAAGGAGCTCTTTGTATTATTAGGTCCATCAGTGCTAAATATTATAAACTTATCACTTTCCTCGGGCACTGTTCCCCTAGCATTCAAAAAAGCGGTTATTCATCCTCTTCTTAAAAGACCTAACCTCGATCCTGACCTCATGGTAAACTACCGACCGGTGTCTCACCTTCCCTTTATTTCAAAAATCCTCGAAAAAATTGTTGCGGAGCAGTTAAATGAACACTTAGCGTCTAACAATCTATGTGAAACCTTTCAATCCGGTTTCAGGGCAAATCACTCGACGGAGACAGCCCTCGCAAAAATGACTAATGATCTATTGCTAACGATGGATTCTGATGCGTCATCTATGTTGCTGCTCCTCGATCTTAGCGCTGCTTTCGATACCGTCGATCATAATATTTTATTAGAACGTATCAAAACACGAATTGGTATGTCAGACTTAGCCCTGTCTTGGTTTAACTCTTATCTTACTGATAGGATGCAGTGTGTCTCCCATAACAATGTGACCTCGGACTACGTTAAGGTAACGTGTGGAGTTCCCCAGGGTTCGGTCCTTGGCCCTGCACTCTTCAGCATCTACATGCTGCCGCTAGGTGACATCATACGCAAATACGGTGTTAGCTTTCACTGTTATGCTGATGACACCCAACTCTACATGCCCCTAAAGCTGACCAACACGCCGGATTGTAGTCAGCTGGAGGCGTGTCTTAATGAAATTAAACAATGGATGTCCGCTAACTTTTTGCAACTCAATGCCAAAAAAACGGAAATGCTGATTATCGGTCCTGCTAGACACCGAACTCTATTTAATAATACAACTCTAACATTTGACAACCAAACAATTAAACAAGGCGACACGGTAAAGAATCTGGGTATTATCTTCGACCCAACTCTCTCCTTTGAGGCACACATTAAAAGCGTTACTAAAACGGCCTTCTTTCATCTCCGTAATATCGCTAAAATTCGCTCCATTCTGTCCACTAAGGACGCTGAGATCATTATCCATGCGTTTGTTACGTCTCGCCTCGACTACTGTAACGTATTATTTTCGGGTCTCCCCATGTCTAGCATTAAAAGATTACAGTTGGTACAAAATGCGGCTGCTAGACTTTTGACAAGAACAAGAAAGTTTGATCACATTACGCCTGTACTGGCTCACCTGCACTGGCTTCCTGTGCACTTAAGATGTGACTTTAAGGTTTTACTACTTACGTATAAAATACTACACGGTCTAGCTCCATCCTATCTTGCCGATTGTATTGTACCATATGTCCCGGCAAGAAATCTGCGTTCAAAGGATTCCGGCTTGTTAGTGATTCCCAAAGCCCAAAAAAAGTCTGCGGGCTATAGAGCGTTTTCCGTTCGGGCTCCAGTACTCTGGAATGCCCTCCCGGTAACAGTTCGAGATGCCACCTCAGTAGAAGCATTTAAGTCTCACCTTAAAACTCATTTGTATACTGTAGCCTTTAAATAGACTCCCTTTTTAGACCAGTTGATCTGCTGTTTCTTTTCTTTTTCTTCTATGTCCCACTCTCCCCTGTGGAGGGGGTCCGGTCCGATCCGGTGGCCATGTACTGCTTGCCTGTGTATCGGCTGGGGACATCTCTGCGCTGCTGATCCGCCTCGACATCTCTGCGCTGCTGATCCGCCTCCGCTTGGGATGGTTTCCTGCTGGCTCCGCTGTGAACGGGACTCTCGCTGCTGAGTTGGAACCGCTTTGGACTGGACTCTCGCGACTGTGTTGGATCCATTGTGGATTGAACTTTCACAGTATCATGTTAGACCCGCTCGACATCCATTGCTTTCCTCCTCTCTAAGGTTCTCATAATCATTATTGTCACCGACGTCCCACTGGGTCATTATTGTCACCGATGTCCCACTGGGTGTGAGTTTTCCTTGCCCTTATGTGGGCCTACCGAGGATGTCGTGGTGGTTTGTGCAGCCCTTTGAGACACTAGTGATTTAGGGCTATATAAGTAAACATTGATTGATTGATTGATTGAATATTCATACACTAAACATGTAGTTATTATTTATACACTAAACATGTATTTAATATTAATACACTAAACATGTATTTAATATTTATACACTAAACATGTATTTAATATTAATACACTAAATATGTATTTATTATATATCCACTAAACATGTATTTAATATTCATAAACTAAACATGTATTTAATATTCATACACTAAACGTGTATTTAATATTCATACACTAAACATGTATTTAATATTAATACAAAACATGTATTTACGTTTAATAAACTAAACATATATTTAATATTATTAAACTAAACATGTATTTAATATTAATACACTAATCATGTATTTAATATTCATACACTAAATATGTATTTAATATTCATACACTTAACATGTATTTAATATTTATACACGAAACATGTATTTAATATTTATACACTAAACATGTATTTAATATTCATACATTAAACATGTACTTAATATTCATACACTAAACATGTATTTAATATTCATACACTAAACATGTATTTAATATTCATACATTAAACATGTATTTAATATTTATACACTAAACATGTATTTAATATTCATACACTAAACATGTAGTTATTATTTATACACTAAACATGTATTTAATATTAATACAGTAAACATGTATTTAATATTAATACACTAAGCATGTATTTAATATTAATACAAAAACATGTATTTAATTTTAATAAACTAAATATATATTTAATATTCATACACTAAACGTGTATTTAATATTCATACACTAAACATGTATTTAATATTATACACTAAACATGCGTTTAATATTCATACACTAAACATGTATTTAATATTTATACACTAAACATGTATTTAATATTAATACAAAAACATGTATTTAATTTTAATAAACTAAACATATATTTAATATTATTACACTAAACATGTATTTAATATTTATACACTGAACATGTATTTAATAGTTATACACTAATCATGTATTTAATATTAATACACTAATCATGTATTTAATATTCATACACTAAATATGTATTTAATATTCATACACTTAACATGTATTTAATATTTATTCACGAAACATGTATTTAATATTTATACACTAAACATGTATTTAATATTAATACACTAAATATGTATTTATTATATATCCACTAAACATTTATTTAATATTCATAAACTAAATATATATTTAATATTAATACACTAAACATGTATTTAATATTAATACACTAAACATGTATTTAATATTTTTACACTAAACATGTATTTAATATTCATACAAAAACATGTATTTAATTTTAATAAACTAAACATATATTTAATATTATTACACTAAACATGTATTTAATATTTATACACTGAACATGTATTTAATATTCATACACTAAAAATTTAGTTATTATTTATACACTGAACATGTATTTAATATTTATTCACGAAACATGTTTTTAATATTTATACACTAAACATGTATTTAATATTCATACATTAAAAATGTATTTAATATTCATACACTAAACATGTATTTAATATTCATACATTAAACATGTATTTAATATTCATACACTAAACATGTATTTAATATTCGTACACGAAACATGTATTTAATATTTCTACAAAAACATGTATTTAATTTTAATAAACTAAACATATATTTAATATTAATACACTAAACATGTATTTAATATTCATACACTAAACATGTATTTAATATTAATACACTAAACATGTATTTAATATTAATACAAAAACATGTATTTAATATTAATACACTAAACATGTGTTTAATATTTATACAAAAAACATGTATTTAATTTTAGTAAACTAAACATATATTTAATATTAATACACTAAACATGTATTTAATATTTATACACTAAACATGTATTTAATATTCATACACTAAACATGTAGTTATTATTAATACACTAAACATGTATTTAATATGTATACACTAAATATGTATTTAATATTCATACACTAAACATGTATTTAATATTAATACACTGAACATGTATTTAATAATCATATACTAAACGTATATGTAATCATGTACTAATCATATATTTAATATTCATTTAGTAAACATGTATTTATTATCCTCTAAATAAGGCACACTTGGAAATAATGAATTTCTTTATGTGTGCAGTTGCGGCAGAAGTCCACAGGAGGGCGCACGTTCCCTCTTAATAAGTCCGGTCCTCTCCGCCTCTCTATCTCTCTTTTTCCTTTTTTTTGTTTCTTTTATTTTTTTTACATAAGTTTGGTTTCTCATACACTTATATTTATACACTAAACATGTATTTAATATTAATACACTAAACATGTATTTAATATTTATACACTAAACATGTATTTAATATTAGAACAAAAACATGTATTTAATTTTGATAAACTAAACATATATTTAATATTAATACACTAAACATGTATTTAATATTAATACAAAAACATGTATTTAATTTTAATAAACTAAATATATATTTAATATTAATACACTAAACATGTATTTAATATTCATAAACTAAACATGTATTTAACATTTATACACTAAACATGTATTTAATATTAATACACTAAACATGTATTTAATATTTATACACTAAACATGTATTTAATATTAGAACAAAAACATGTATTTAATATTTATACACTAAACATGTATTTAATATTCATACACTAAACATGTAGTTATTATTCATACACTAAACATGTATTTAATATTAATACACTAAACATGTATTTAATATTTATACACTAAACATGTATTTAATATTCATAAACTAAACATGTATTTAACATTTATACACTAAACATACTAAAGTATTGTCCGATCATTACCTTATAAAATTCGAGGTTCAGACGCATGTTCGTCAAACTAATAATAATAATAACTGCTATAGCAGCCGCAACATTAATACGGCCACAACGACAACTCTTGCTGACCTACTGCCCTCGGTAATGGCACCATTCCCAAAGTATGTAGGCTCTATTGATAACCTCACTAACAACTTTAACGACGCCCTGCGCGAAACCATTAATAACATAGCACCGCTAAAGTTAAAAAAGGCTCCAAAAAAGCGCACCCCGTGGTTTACAGAAGAAACTAGAGCTCAGAAATTATTATGCAGAAAGCTGGAACGCAAATGGCGCACGACTAAACTTGAGGTGCACCATCAAGCATTTAGTGATGGTTTAATAACTTATAAACGCATGCTTACCTTAGCTAAAGCTAATTATTACTCAAATCTCATCCACCGTAATAAAAACGATCCTAAATTTTTGTTTAGTACGGTAGCATCGCTTAACCAACAAGGGACTCCTTCCAGTAGCTCCACCCACTCAGCTGATGACTTTATGCAATTCTTTAGTAAGAAAATTGAAGTCATTAGAAAGGAGATTAAAGACAATGCGTCCCAGCTACAACGGGGTTCTATTAACACTGACACGATTGTATATACGGCGGATACTGCCCTCCAAAATACTTTCTCTCGTTTTGAGGAAATAACATTAGAGGAATTGTTACAACGTGTAAATGGAATAAAACAAACAACATGTTTACTTGACCCTCTTCCTGGGAAACTGATCAAGGAGCTCTTTGTATTATTAGGTCCATCAGTGCTAAATATTATAAACTTATCACTTTCCTCGGGCACTGTTCCCCTAGCATTCAAAAAAGCGGTTATTCATCCTCTTCTTAAAAGACCTAACCTCGATCCTGACCTCATGGTAAACTACCGACCGGTGTCTCACCTTCCCTTTATTTCAAAAATCCTCGAAAAAATTGTTGCGGAGCAGTTAAATGAACACTTAGCGTCTAACAATCTATGTGAAACCTTTCAATCCGGTTTCAGGGCAAATCACTCCACGGAGACAGCCCTCGCAAAAATGACTAATGATCTATTGCTAACGATGGATTCTGATGCGTCATCTATGTTGCTGCTCCTCGATCTTAGCGCTGCTTTCGATACCGTCGATCATAATATTTTATTAGAACGTATCAAAACACGAATTGGTATGTCAGACTTAGCCCTGTCTTGGTTTAACTCTTATCTTACTGATAGGATGCAGTGTGTCTCCCATAACAATGTGACCTCGGACTACGTTAAGGTAACGTGTGGAGTTCCCCAGGGTTCGGTCCTTGGCCCTGCACTCTTCAGCATCTACATGCTGCCGCTAGGTGACATCATACGCAAATACGGTGTTAGCTTTCACTGTTATGCTGATGACACCCAACTCTACATGCCCCTAAAGCTGACCAACACGCCGGATTGTAGTCAGCTGGAGGCGTGTCTTAATGAAATTAAACAATGGATGTCCGCTAACTTTTTGCAACTCAATGCCAAAAAAACGGAAATGCTGATTATCGGTCCTGCTAGACACCGAACTCTATTTAATAATACAACTCTAACATTTGACAACCAAACAATTACACAAGGCGACACGGTAAAGAATCTGGGTATTATCTTCGACCCAACTCTCTCCTTTGAGGCACACATTAAAAGCGTTACTAAAACGGCCTTCTTTCATCTCCGTAATATCGCTAAAATTCGCTCCATTCTGTCCACTAAGGACGCTGAGATCATTATCCATGCGTTTGTTACGTCTCGCCTCGACTACTGTAACGTATTATTTTCGGGTCTCCCCATGTCTAGCATTAAAAGATTACAGTTGGTACAAAATGCGGCTGCTAGACTTTTGACAAGAACAAGAAAGTTTGATCACATTACGCCTGTACTGGCTCACCTGCACTGGCTTCCTGTGCACTTAAGATGTGACTTTAAGGTTTTACTACTTACGTATAAAATACTACACGGTCTAGCTCCATCCTATCTTGCCGATTGTATTGTACCATATGTCCCGGCAAGAAATCTGCGTTCAAAGGATTCCGGCTTGTTAGTGATTCCCAAAGCCCAAAAAAAGTCTGCGGGCTATAGAGCGTTTTCCGTTCGGGCTCCAGTACTCTGGAATGCCCTCCCGGTAACAGTTCGAGATGCCACCTCAGTAGAAGCATTTAAGTCTCACCTTAAAACTCATTTGTATACTGTAGCCTTTAAATAGACTCCCTTTTTAGACCAGTTGATCTGCTGTTTCTTTTCTTTTTCTTCTATGTCCCACTCTCCCCTGTGGAGGGGGTCCGGTCCGATCCGGTGGCCATGTACTGCTTGCCTGTGTATCGGCTGGGGACATCTCTGCGCTGCTGATCCGCCTCGACATCTCTGCGCTGCTGATCCGCCTCCGCTTGGGATGGTTTCCTGCTGGCTCCGCTGTGAACGGGACTCTCGCTGCTGAGTTGGAACCGCTTTGGACTGGACTCTCGCGACTGTGTTGGATCCATTGTGGATTGAACTTTCACAGTATCATGTTAGACCCGCTCGACATCCATTGCTTTCCTCCTCTCTAAGGTTCTCATAATCATTATTGTCACCGACGTCCCACTGGATCATTATTGTCACCGATGTCCCACTGGGTGTGAGTTTTCCTTGCCCTTATGTGGGCCTACCGAGGATGTCGTGGTGGTTTGTGCAGCCCTTTGAGACACTAGTGATTTAGGGCTATATAAGTAAACATTGATTGATTGATTGATTGAATATTCATACACTAAACATGTAGTTATTATTTATACACTAAACATGTATTTAATATTAATACACTAAACATGTATTTAATATTTATACACTAAACATGTATTTAATATTAATACACTAAATATGTATTTATTATATATCCACTAAACATGTATTTAATATTCATAAACTAAACATGTATTTAATATTCATACACTAAACGTGTATTTAATATTCATACACTAAACATGTATTTAATATTAATACAAAACATGTATTTACGTTTAATAAACTAAACATATATTTAATATTATTAAACTAAACATGTATTTAATATTAATACACTAATCATGTATTTAATATTCATACACTAAATATGTATTTAATATTCATACACTTAACATGTATTTAATATTTATACACGAAACATGTATTTAATATTTATACACTAAACATGTATTTAATATTCATACATTAAACATGTACTTAATATTCATACACTAAACATGTATTTAATATTCATACACTAAACATGTATTTAATATTCATACATTAAACATGTATTTAATATTTATACACTAAACATGTATTTAATATTCATACACTAAACATGTAGTTATTATTTATACACTAAACATGTATTTAATATTAATACAGTAAACATGTATTTAATATTAATACACTAAGCATGTATTTAATATTAATACAAAAACATGTATTTAATTTTAATAAACTAAATATATATTTAATATTCATACACTAAACGTGTATTTAATATTCATACACTAAACATGTATTTAATATTAATACACTAATCATGTATTTAATATTCATAAACTAAATATGTATTTAATATTTATACACTAAACATGTATTTAATATTCATACATTAAAAATGTATTGAATATTCATACACTAAACATGTATTTAATATTATACACTAAACATGCATTTAATATTCATACACTAAACATGTATTTAATATTTATACACTAAACATGTATTTAATATTAATACAAAAACATGTATTTAATTTTAATAAACTAAACATATTTAATATTATTACACTAAACATGTATTTAATATTTATACACTGAACATGTATTTAATAGTTATACACTAATCATGTATTTAATATTAATACACTAATCATGTATTTAATATTCATACACTAAATATGTATTTAATATTCATACACTTAACATGTATTTAATATTTATACACGAAACATGTATTTAATATTATACACTAAACATGTATTTAATATTCATACATTAAAAATGTATTTAATATTCATACACTAAACATGTATTTAATATTCATACATTAAACATGTATTTAATATTCATACACTAAACATGTATTTAATATTCGTACACGAAACATGTATTTAATATTTATACACTAAACATGTATTTAATATTCATACATTAAACATGTATTCAATATTCATACACTAAACATGTATTTAATATTTATACAAAAACGTGTATTTAATTTTAATAAACTAAACATATATTTAATATCAATACACTAAACATGTATTTAATATTTATACACTAAACATGTATTTAATATTCATACAAAAACATGTATTTAATTTTAATAAACTAAATATATATTTAATATTAATACACAAAACATGTATTTAATATTCATGAACTAAACATGTATTTAACATTTATACACTAAACATGTATTTAATATTCATACACTAAACATGTATTTAATTTTTGATAAATTAAACATATATTTAATATTAATACACTAAACATGTATTTAATATTAGAACAAAAACATGTATTTAATTTTGATAAACTAAACATATATTTAATATTATTACACTAAACATGTATTTAATATTTATACACTGAACATGTATTTAATAGTTATACACTAATCATGCATTTAATATTAATACACTAATCATGTATTTAATATTCATACACTAAATATGTATTTAATATTCATACACTTAACATGTATTTAATATTTATACACGAAACATGTATTTAATATTTATACACTAAACATGGATTTAATATTCATACATTAAAAATTTATTTAATATTCATACACTAAACATGTATTTAATATTCATACATTAAACATGTATTTAATATTCATACACTCAACATGTATTTAATATTCGTACACGAAACATGTATTTAATATTTATACACTAAACATGTATTTAATATTCATACATTAAACATGTATTTAATATTCATACACTAAACATGAGTTTAATATTCATACACCAAACATGTATTTAATATTCATACACTAAACATGTATTTAATATTTATACAAAAACGTGTATTTAATTTTAATAAACTAAACATATATTTAATATCAATACACTAAACATGTATTTAATATTTATACACTAAACATGTAGTTGATATTCATACACTAAACATGTAGTTATTATTTATACATTAAACATGTATTTAATATTAATACAAAAACATGTATTTAATTTTAATAAACTAAATATATATTTAATATTAATACACTAAACATGTATTTAATATTCATGAACTAAACATGTATTTAACATTTATACACTAAACATGTATTTAATATTCATACACTAAAAATGTATTTAATTTTTGATAAATTAAACATATATTTAATATTAATACACTAAACATGTATTTAATATTCATACACTAAACATGTATTTAATATTCATATTCTAAACATGTAGTTATTATTCATACACTAAACATGTATTTAATATCAATACAGTAAACATGTATTAAATATTTATACACTAAACATGTATTTAATATTCATTCAATAAACATGTAGTTATTATTCTTACACTTAATATGTATTTAATATTAATACAAAAACATGTATCTAATTTTAATAAACTAAACATATATTTAATATTAATACAGTAAACATGTATTAAATATTTATACACTAAACATGTATTTAATATTAATACAAAAACATGTATTTAATTTTAATAAACTAATCATATATTTAATATTAATACACTAAACATGTATTTAATATCTTTACACTAATTGTGTATTTAATATTTATACACTAAAAGTGTATTTAATATTCATACACTAAACATGTATTTAATATTAATACACTAAACATGTATTTAATATTTATACACTAAACATGTATTTAATATTCATAAACTAAACATGTATTTAACATTTATACACTAAACATGTATTTAATATTCATACACTAAACATGTAGTTATTATTTATACACTAAACATGTATTTAATATTAATACACTAAACATGTATTTAATATTTATACACTAAACATGTATTTAATATTAATACACTAAATATGTATTTATTATATATCCACTAAACATGTATTTAATATTCATAAACTAAACATGTATTTAATATTTATACACTAAACATGTATTTAATATTAATACAAAACATGTATTTATGTTTAATAAACCAAACATATATTTAATATTAATACACTAAACATGTATTTAATATTTATACAGTAAACATGTATTGAATATTCATACACTAAACATGTTTTTAATATTATACACTAAACATGCATTTAATATTCATATACTAAACATGTATTCAATATTTATACACTAAACATGTATTTAATATTAATACAAAAACATGTATTTAATTTTAATAAACTAAACATATATTTAATATTATTACACTAAACATGTATTTAATATTTATACACTGAACATGTATTTAATAGGTATACACTAATCATGTATTTAATATTAATACACTAATCATGTATTTAATATTCATACACTTAACATGTATTTAATATTTATTCACGAAACATGTATTTAATATTTATACACTAAACATGTATTTAATATTAATACACTGAACATGTATTTAATTTTTAATAAACTAAACATATATTTAATATTAATACACTAAACATGTATTTAATATTAATACACTAAACATGTATTTAATATTCATACACTAAACATGTATTTAATATTAATACAGTAAACATGTATTAAATATTTATACACTAAACATGTATTTAATATTCATTCAATAAACATGTAGTTATTATTCTTACACTTAATATGTATTTAATATTAATACAAAAACATGTATCTAATTTTAATAAACTAAACATATATTTAATATTAATACAGTAAACATTAATTAAATATTTATACACTAAACATGTATTTAATATTAATACAAAAACATGTATTTAATTTTAATAAACTAATCATATATTTAATATTAATACACTAAACATGTATTTAATATTTTTACACTAAACGTGTATTTAATATTTATACACTAAAAGTGTATTTAATATTAATACACTAAACATGTATTTAATATTAATACACTAAACATGTATTTAATATTCATACACTAAACATGTATTTAATATTCATAAACTAAACATGTATTTAACATTCATACACTAAACATGTATTTAATATTCATACACTAAACATGTAGTTATTATTTATACACTAAACATGTATTTAATATTAATACACTAAACATGTATTTAATATTTATACACTAAACATGTATTTAATATTAATACACTAAAGATGTATTTATTATATATCCACTAAACATGTATTTAATATTCATAAACTAAACATGTATTTAATATTTATACACTAAACATGTATTTAATATTAATACAAAACATGTATTTACGTTTAATAAACTAAACATATATTTAATATTAATACACTAAACATGTATTTAATATGTATACAGTAAACATGTATTGAATATTCATACACTAAACATGTATTTAATATTATACACTAAACATGCATTTAATATTCATACACTAAACATGTATTTAATATTCATACACTAAACATGTATTTAATATTAATACAAAACATGTATTTAATTTTAATAAACTAAACATATATTTAATATTATTACACTAAACATGTATTAAATATTTATTTACTGAACATGTATTTAAAAGTTATACACTAATCATGTATTTAATATTAATACACTAATCATGTATTTAATATTCATACACTTAACATGTATTTAATATTTATTCACAAAACATGTATTTAATATTCATACATTAAACATGTATTTAATATTTATACACTAAACATGTATTTAATATTCGTACACGAAACATGTATTTAATATTCATACATTAAACATGTATTTAATATTCATTCAATAAACATGTAGTTATTATTCTTACATATAATATGTATTTAATATTAATACAAAAACATGTATTCAATATTAATAAACTAAACATATATTTAATATTAATACAGTAAACATGTATTAAATATTTATACACTAAACATGTATTTATTATTAATACAAAAACATGTATTTAATTTTAATAAACTAATCATATATTTAATATTAATACACTAAACATGTATTTAATATCTTTACACTAATTGTGTATTTAATATTTATACACTAAAAGTGTATTTAATATTAATACACTAAACATGTATTTAATATTAATACACTAAACATGTATTTAATATTTATACACTAAACATGTATTTAATATTCATAAACTAAACATGTATTTAACATTTATACACTAAACATGTATTTAATATTCATACACTAAACATGTAGTTATTATTCATACACTAAACATGTATTTAATATTAATACACTAAACATGTATTTAATATTTATACACTAAACATGTATTTAATATTAATACACTAAATATGTATTTATTATATATCCACTAAACATGTATTTAATATTCATAAACTAAACATGTATTTAATATTTATACACTAAACATGTATTTAATATTAATACAAAACATGTATTTATGTTTAATAAACCAAACATATATTTAATATTAATACACTAAACATGTATTTAATATTTATACGGTAAACATGTATTGAATATTCATACACTAAACATGTATTTAATTTTATACACTAAACATGCATTTATTATTCATACACTAAACATGTATTCAATATTTATACACTAAACATGTATTTAATATTAATACAAAAACATGTATTTATTTTAATAAACTAAACATATATTTAATATTAATACACTAAACATGTATTTAATATTTATACACTAAACATGTATTTAATATTCATAAACTAAACATGTATTTAATATTCATACACTAAACATGTAGTTATTATTTATACACTAAACATGTATTTAATATTCATAAACTAAACATGTATTTAACATTTATACACTAAACATGTATTTAATATTCATACACTAAACATGTAGTTATTATTTATACACTAAACATGTATTTAATATTAATACACTAAACATGTATTTAATATTTATACACTAAACATGTATTTAATATTAATACAAAACATGTATTTAAGTTTAATAAACTAAACATATATTTAATATTAATACACTAAACATGTATTTAATATTCATACACTAAACATGCATTTAATATTCATACACTAAACATGTATTTAATATTATACACTAAACATGCGTTTAATATTCATACACTAAACATGTATTTAATATTTATACACTAAACATGTATTTAATATTAATACAAAAACATGTATTTAATTTTAATAAACTAAACATATATTTAATATTATTACACTAAACATGTATTTAATATTTATACACTGAACATGTATTTAATAGTTATACACTAATCATGTATTTAATATTAATACACTAATCATGTATTTAATATTCATACACTAAATATGTATTTAATATTCATACACTTAACATGTATTTAATATTTATTCACGAAACATGTATTTAATATTTATACACTAAACATGTATTTAATATTAATACACTAAATATGTATTTATTATATATCCACTAAACATTTATTTAATATTCATAAACTAAATATATATTTAATATTAATACACTAAACATGTATTTAATATTAATACACTAAACATGTATTTAATATTTTTACACTAAACATGTATTTAATATTCATACAAAAACATGTATTTAATTTTAATAAACTAAACATATATTTAATATTATTACACTAAACATGTATTTAATATTTATACACTGAACATGTATTTAATATTCATACACTAAAAATTTAGTTATTATTTATACACTGAACATGTATTTAATATTTATTCACGAAACATGTTTTTAATATTTATACACTAAACATGTATTTAATATTCATACATTAAAAATGTATTTAATATTCATACACTAAACATGTATTTAATATTCATACATTAAACATGTATTTAATATTCATACACTAAACATGTATTTAATATTCGTACACGAAACATGTATTTAATATTTCTACAAAAACATGTATTTAATTTTAATAAACTAAACATATATTTAATATTAATACACTAAACATGTATTTAATATTCATACACTAAACATGTATTTAATATTAATACACTAAACATGTATTTAATATTAATACAAAAACATGTATTTAATATTAATACACTAAACATGTGTTTAATATTTATACAAAAAACATGTATTTAATTTTAGTAAACTAAACATATATTTAATATTAATACACTAAACATGTATTTAATATTTATACACTAAACATGTATTTAATATTCATACACTAAACATGTAGTTATTATTAATACACTAAACATGTATTTAATATGTATACACTAAATATGTATTTAATATTCATACACTAAACATGTATTTAATATTAATACACTGAACATGTATTTAATAATCATATACTAAACGTATATGTAATCATGTACTAATCATATATTTAATATTCATTTAGTAAACATGTATTTATTATCCTCTAAATAAGGCACACTTGGAAATAATGAATTTCTTTATGTGTGCAGTTGCGGCAGAAGTCCACAGGAGGGCGCACGTTCCCTCTTAATAAGTCCGGTCCTCTCCGCCTCTCTATCTCTCTTTTTCCTTTTTTTTGTTTCTTTTATTTTTTTTACATAAGTTTGGTTTCTCATACACTTATATTTATACACTAAACATGTATTTAATATTAATACACTAAACATGTATTTAATATTTATACACTAAACATGTATTTAATATTAGAACAAAAACATGTATTTAATTTTGATAAACTAAACATATATTTAATATTAATACACTAAACATGTATTTAATATTAATACAAAAACATGTATTTAATTTTAATAAACTAAATATATATTTAATATTAATACACTAAACATGTATTTAATATTCATAAACTAAACATGTATTTAACATTTATACACTAAACATGTATTTAATATTAATACACTAAACATGTATTTAATATTTATACACTAAACATGTATTTAATATTAGAACAAAAACATGTATTTAATATTTATACACTAAACATGTATTTAATATTCATACACTAAACATGTAGTTATTATTCATACACTAAACATGTATTTAATATTAATACACTAAACATGTATTTAATATTTATACACTAAACATGTATTTAATATTCATAAACTAAACATGTATTTAACATTTATACACTAAACATACTAAAGTATTGTCCGATCATTACCTTATAAAATTCGAGGTTCAGACGCATGTTCGTCAAACTAATAATAATAATAACTGCTATAGCAGCCGCAACATTAATACGGCCACAACGACAACTCTTGCTGACCTACTGCCCTCGGTAATGGCACCATTCCCAAAGTATGTAGGCTCTATTGATAACCTCACTAACAACTTTAACGACGCCCTGCGCGAAACCATTAATAACATAGCACCGCTAAAGTTAAAAAAGGCTCCAAAAAAGCGCACCCCGTGGTTTACAGAAGAAACTAGAGCTCAGAAATTATTATGCAGAAAGCTGGAACGCAAATGGCGCACGACTAAACTTGAGGTGCACCATCAAGCATTTAGTGATGGTTTAATAACTTATAAACGCATGCTTACCTTAGCTAAAGCTAATTATTACTCAAATCTCATCCACCGTAATAAAAACGATCCTAAATTTTTGTTTAGTACGGTAGCATCGCTTAACCAACAAGGGACTCCTTCCAGTAGCTCCACCCACTCAGCTGATGACTTTATGCAATTCTTTAGTAAGAAAATTGAAGTCATTAGAAAGGAGATTAAAGACAATGCGTCCCAGCTACAACGGGGTTCTATTAACACTGACACGATTGTATATACGGCGGATACTGCCCTCCAAAATACTTTCTCTCGTTTTGAGGAAATAACATTAGAGGAATTGTTACAACGTGTAAATGGAATAAAACAAACAACATGTTTACTTGACCCTCTTCCTGGGAAACTGATCAAGGAGCTCTTTGTATTATTAGGTCCATCAGTGCTAAATATTATAAACTTATCACTTTCCTCGGGCACTGTTCCCCTAGCATTCAAAAAAGCGGTTATTCATCCTCTTCTTAAAAGACCTAACCTCGATCCTGACCTCATGGTAAACTACCGACCGGTGTCTCACCTTCCCTTTATTTCAAAAATCCTCGAAAAAATTGTTGCGGAGCAGTTAAATGAACACTTAGCGTCTAACAATCTATGTGAAACCTTTCAATCCGGTTTCAGGGCAAATCACTCCACGGAGACAGCCCTCGCAAAAATGACTAATGATCTATTGCTAACGATGGATTCTGATGCGTCATCTATGTTGCTGCTCCTCGATCTTAGCGCTGCTTTCGATACCGTCGATCATAATATTTTATTAGAACGTATCAAAACACGAATTGGTATGTCAGACTTAGCCCTGTCTTGGTTTAACTCTTATCTTACTGATAGGATGCAGTGTGTCTCCCATAACAATGTGACCTCGGACTACGTTAAGGTAACGTGTGGAGTTCCCCAGGGTTCGGTCCTTGGCCCTGCACTCTTCAGCATCTACATGCTGCCGCTAGGTGACATCATACGCAAATACGGTGTTAGCTTTCACTGTTATGCTGATGACACCCAACTCTACATGCCCCTAAAGCTGACCAACACGCCGGATTGTAGTCAGCTGGAGGCGTGTCTTAATGAAATTAAACAATGGATGTCCGCTAACTTTTTGCAACTCAATGCCAAAAAAACGGAAATGCTGATTATCGGTCCTGCTAGACACCGAACTCTATTTAATAATACAACTCTAACATTTGACAACCAAACAATTAAACAAGGCGACACGGTAAAGAATCTGGGTATTATCTTCGACCCAACTCTCTCCTTTGAGGCACACATTAAAAGCGTTACTAAAACGGCCTTCTTTCATCTCCGTAATATCGCTAAAATTCGCTCCATTCTGTCCACTAAGGACGCTGAGATCATTATCCATGCGTTTGTTACGTCTCGCCTCGACTACTGTAACGTATTATTTTCGGGTCTCCCCATGTCTAGCATTAAAAGATTACAGTTGGTACAAAATGCGGCTGCTAGACTTTTGACAAGAACAAGAAAGTTTGATCACATTACGCCTGTACTGGCTCACCTGCACTGGCTTCCTGTGCACTTAAGATGTGACTTTAAGGTTTTACTACTTACGTATAAAATACTACACGGTCTAGCTCCATCCTATCTTGCCGATTGTATTGTACCATATGTCCCGGCAAGAAATCTGCGTTCAAAGGATTCCGGCTTGTTAGTGATTCCCAAAGCCCAAAAAAAGTCTGCGGGCTATAGAGCGTTTTCCGTTCGGGCTCCAGTACTCTGGAATGCCCTCCCGGTAACAGTTCGAGATGCCACCTCAGTAGAAGCATTTAAGTCTCACCTTAAAACTCATTTGTATACTGTAGCCTTTAAATAGACTCCCTTTTTAGACCAGTTGATCTGCTGTTTCTTTTCTTTTTCTTCTATGTCCCACTCTCCCCTGTGGAGGGGGTCCGGTCCGATCCGGTGGCCATGTACTGCTTGCCTGTGTATCGGCTGGGGACATCTCTGCGCTGCTGATCCGCCTCGACATCTCTGCGCTGCTGATCCGCCTCCGCTTGGGATGGTTTCCTGCTGGCTCCGCTGTGAACGGGACTCTCGCTGCTGAGTTGGAACCGCTTTGGACTGGACTCTCGCGACTGTGTTGGATCCATTGTGGATTGAACTTTCACAGTATCATGTTAGACCCGCTCGACATCCATTGCTTTCCTCCTCTCTAAGGTTCTCATAATCATTATTGTCACCGACGTCCCACTGGATCATTATGTCACCGATGTCCCACTGGGTGTGAGTTTTCCTTGCCCTTATGTGGGCCTACCGAGGATGTCGTGGTGGTTTGTGCAGCCCTTTGAGACACTAGTGATTTAGGGCTATATAAGTAAACATTGATTGATTGATTGATTGAATATTCATACACTAAACATGTAGTTATTATTTATACACTAAACATGTATTTAATATTAATACACTAAACATGTATTTAATATTTATACACTAAACATGTATTTAATATTAATACACTAAATATGTATTTATTATATATCCACTAAACATGTATTTAATATTCATAAACTAAACATGTATTTAATATTCATACACTAAACATGTATTTAATATTAATACAAAACATGTATTTACGTTTAATAAACTAAACATATATTTAATATTATTAAACTAAACATGTATTTAATATTAATACACTAATCATGTATTTAATATTCACACACTAAATATGTATTTAATATTCATACACTTAACATGTATTTAATATTTATACACGAAACATGTATTTAATATTTATACACTAAACATGTATTTAATATTCATACATTAAACATGTACTTAATATTCATACACTAAACATGTATTTAATATTCATACACTAAACATGTATTTAAAATTCATACATTAAACATGTATTTAATATTTATACACTAAACATGTATTTAATATTCATACACTAAACATGTAGTTATTATTTATACACTAAACATGTATTTAATATTAATACAGTAAACATGTATTTAATATTAATACACTAAGCATGTATTTAATATTAATACAAAAACATGTATTTAATTTTAATAAACTAAATATATATTTAATATTCATACACTAAACGTGTATTTAATATTCATACACTAAACATGTATTTAATATTAATACACTAATCATGTATTTAATATTCATAAACTAAATATGTATTTAATATTTATACACTAAATATGTATTTAATATTCATACATTAAAAATGTATTGAATATTCATACACTAAACATGTATTTAATATTATACACTAAACATGCATTTAATATTTATACACTAAACATGTATTTAATATTAATACAAAAACATGTATTTAATTTTAATAAACTAAACATATTTAATATTATTACACTAAACATGTATTTAATATTTATACACTGAACATGTATTTAATAGTTATACACTAATCATGTATTTAATATTAATACACTAATCATGTATTTAATATTCATACACTAAATATGTATTTAATATTCATACACTTAACATGTATTTAATATTTATACACGAAACATGTATTTAATATTATACACTAAACATGTATTTAATATTCATACATTAAAAATGTATTTAATATTCATACACTAAACATGTATTTAATATTCATACATTAAACATGTATTTAATATTCATACACTAAACATGTATTTAATATTCGTACACGAAACATGTATTTAATATTTATACACTAAACATGTATTTAATATTCATACATTAAACATGTATTCAATATTCATACACTAAACATGTATTTAATATTTATACAAAAACGTGTATTTAATTTTAATAAACTAAACATATATTTAATATCAATACACTAAACATGTATTTAATATTTATACACTAAACATGTATTTAATATTCATACAAAAACATGTATTTAATTTTAATAAACTAAATATATATTTAATATTAATACACAAAACATGTATTTAATATTCATGAACTAAACATGTATTTAACATTTATACACTAAACATGTATTTAATATTCATACACTAAACATGTATTTAATTTTTGATAAATTAAACATATATTTAATATTAATACACTAAACATGTATTTAATATTAGAACAAAAACATGTATTTAATTTTGATAAACTAAACATATATTTAATATTATTACACTAAACATGTATTTAATATTTATACACTGAACATGTATTTAATAGTTATACACTAATCATGTATTTAATATTAATACACTAATCATGTATTTAATATTCATACACTAAATATGTATTTAATATTCATACACTTAACATGTATTTAATATTTATACACGAAACATGTATTTAATATTTATACACTAAACATGTATTTAATATTCATACATTAAAAATTTATTTAATATTCATACACTAAACATGTATTTAATATTCATACATTAAACATGTATTTAATATTCATACACTCAACATGTATTTAATATTCGTACACGAAACATGTATTTAATATTTATACACTAAACATGTATTTAATATTCATACATTAAACATGTATTTAATATTCATACACTAAACATGAGTTTAATATTCATACACCAAACATGTATTTAATATTCATACACTAAACATGTATTTAATATTTATACAAAAACGTGTATTTAATTTTAATAAACTAAACATATATTTAATATCAATACACTAAACATGTATTTAATATTTATACACTAAACATGTAGTTAATATTCATACACTAAACATGTAGTTATTATTTATACATTAAACATGTATTTAATATTAATACAAAAACATGTATTTAATTTTAATAAACTAAATATATATTTAATATTAATACACTAAACATGTATTTAATATTCATGAACTAAACATGTATTTAACATTTATACACTAAACATGTATTTAATATTCATACACTAAAAATGTATTTAATTTTTGATAAATTAAACATATATTTAATATTAATACACTAAACATGTATTTAATATTCATACAAAAACGTGTATTTAATTTTAATAAACTAAACATATATTTAATATCAATACACTAAACATGTATTTAATATTTATACACTAAACATGTAGTTAATATTCATACACTAAACATGTAGTTATTATTTATACATTAAACATGTATTTAATATTAATACAAAAACATGTATTTAATTTTAATAAACTAAATATATATTTAATATTAATACACTAAACATGTATTTAATATTCATGAACTAAACATGTATTTAACATTTATACACTAAACATGTATTTAATATTCATACACTAAAAATGTATTTAATTTTTGATAAATTAAACATATATTTAATATTAATACACTAAACATGTATTTAATATTCATACACTAAACATGTATTTAATATTCATATTCTAAACATGTAGTTATTATTCATACACTAAACATGTATTTAATATCAATACAGTAAACATGTATTAAATATTTATACACTAAACATGTATTTAATATTCATTCAATAAACATGTAGTTATTATTCTTACACTTAATATGTATTTAATATTAATACAAAAACATGTATCTAATTTTAATAAACTAAACATATATTTAATATTAATACAGTAAACATGTATTAAATATTTATACACTAAACATGTATTTAATATTAATACAAAAACATGTATTTAATTTTAATAAACTAATCATATATTTAATATTAATACACTAAACATGTATTTAATATCTTTACACTAATTGTGTATTTAATATTTATACACTAAAAGTGTATTTAATATTCATACACTAAACATGTATTTAAGATTAATACACTAAACATGTATTTAATATTTATACACTAAACATGTATTTAATATTCATAAACTAAACATGTATTTAACATTTATACACTAAACATGTATTTAATATTCATACACTAAACATGTAGTTATTATTTATACACTAAACATGTATTTAATATTAATACACTAAACATGTATTTAATATTTATACACTAAACATGTATTTAATATTAATACACTAAATATGTATTTATTATATATCCACTAAACATGTATTTAATATTCATAAACTAAACATGTATTTAATATTTATACACTAAACATGTATTTAATATTAATACAAAACATGTATTTATGTTTAATAAACCAAACATATATTTAATATTAATACACTAAACATGTATTTAATATTTATACAGTAAACATGTATTGAATATTCATACACTAAACATGTATTTAATATTATACACTAAACATGCATTTAATATTCATATACTAAACATGTATTCAATATTTATACACTAAACATGTATTTAATATTAATACAAAAACATGTATTTAATTTTAATAAACTAAACATATATTTAATATTATTACACTAAACATGTATTTAATATTTATACACTGAACATGTATTTAATAGGTATACACTAATCATGTATTTAATATTAATACACTAATCATGTATTTAATATTCATACACTTAACATGTATTTAATATTTATTCACGAAACATGTATTTAATATTTATACACTAAACATGTATTTAATATTAATACACTGAACATGTATTTAATTTTTAATAAACTAAACATATATTTAATATTAATACACTAAACATGTATTTAATATTAATACACTAAACATGTATTTAATATTCATACACTAAACATGTATTTAATATTAATACAGTAAACATGTATTAAATATTTATACACTAAACATGTATTTAATATTCATTCAATAAACATGTAGTTATTATTCTTACACTTAATATGTATTTAATATTAATACAAAAACATGTATCTAATTTTAATAAACTAAACATATATTTAATATTAATACAGTAAACATTAATTAAATATTTATACACTAAACATGTATTTAATATTAATACAAAAACATGTATTTAATTTTAATAAACTAATCATATATTTAATATTAATACACTAAACATGTATTTAATATTTTTACACTAAACGTGTATTTAATATTTATACACTAAAAGTGTATTTAATATTAATACACTAAACATGTATTTAATATTAATACACTAAACATGTATTTAATATTCATACACTAAACATGTATTTAATATTCATAAACTAAACATGTATTTAACATTCATACACTAAACATGTATTTAATATTCATACACTAAACATGTAGTTATTATTTATACACTAAACATGTATTTAATATTAATACACTAAACATGTATTTAATATTTATACACTAAACATGTATTTAATATTAATACACTAAAGATGTATTTATTATATATCCACTAAACATGTATTTAATATTCATAAACTAAACATGTATTTAATATTTATACACTAAACATGTATTTAATATTAATACAAAACATGTATTTACGTTTAATAAACTAAACATATATTTAATATTAATACACTAAACATGTATTTAATATGTATACAGTAAACATGTATTGAATATTCATACACTAAACATGTATTTATATTATACACTAAACATGCATTTAATATTCATACACTAAACATGTATTTAATATTCATACACTAAACATGTATTTAATATTAATACAAAACATGTATTTAATTTTAATAAACTAAACATATATTTAATATTATTACACTAAACATGTATTAAATATTTATACACTGAACATGTATTTAAAAGTTATACACTAATCATGTATTTAATATTAATACACTAATCATGTATTTAATATTCATACACTTAACATGTATTTAATATTTATTCACAAAACATGTATTTAATATTCATACATTAAACATGTATTTAATATTTATACACTAAACATGTATTTAATATTCGTACACGAAACATGTATTTAATATTCATACATTAAACATGTATTTAATATTCATTCAATAAACATGTAGTTATTATTCTTACATATAATATGTATTTAATATTAATACAAAAACATGTATTCAATATTAATAAACTAAACATATATTTAATATTAATACAGTAAACATGTATTAAATATTTATACACTAAACATGTATTTATTATTAATACAAAAACATGTATTTAATTTTAATAAACTAATCATATATTTAATATTAATACACTAAACATGTATTTAATATCTTTACACTAATTGTGTATTTAATATTTATACACTAAAAGTGTATTTAATATTAATACACTAAACATGTATTTAATATTAATACACTAAACATGTATTTAATATTTATACACTAAACATGTAAATAATATTCATAAACTAAACATGTATTTAACATTTATACACTAAACATGTATTTAATATTCATACACTAAACATGTAGTTATTATTCATACACTAAACATGTATTTAATATTAATACATTAAACATGTATTTAATATTTATACACTAAACATGTATTTAATATTAATACACTAAATATGTATTTATTATATATCCACTAAACATGTATTTAATATTCATAAACTAAACATGTATTTAATATTTATACACTAAACATGTATTTAATATTAATACAAAACATGTATTTATGTTTAATAAACCAAACATATATTTAATATTAATACACTAAACATGTATTTAATATTTATACACTAAACATGTATTTAATATTAATACACTAAATATGTATTTATTATATATCCACTAAACATGTATTTAATATTCATAAACTAAACATGTATTTAATATTTATACACTAAACATGTATTTAATATTAATACAAAAACATGTATTTAATTTTAATAAACTAAATATATATTTAATATTAATACACTAAACATGTATTTAATATTCATAAACTAAACATGTATTTAACATTTATACACTAAACATGTATTTAATATTAATACACTAAACATGTATTTAATATTTATACACTAAACATGTATTTAATATTAGAACAAAAACATGTATTTAATATTTATACACTAAACATGTATTTAATATTCATACACTAAACATGTAGTTATTATTCATACACTAAACATGTATTTAATATTAATACACTAAACATGTATTTAATATTTATACACTAAACATGTATTTAATATTCATAAACTAAACATGTATTTAACATTTATACACTAAACATGTATTTAATATTCATACACTAAACATGTAGTTATTATTTATACACTAAACATGTATTTAATATTAATACACTAAACATGTATTTAATATTTATACACTAAACATGTATTTAATATTAATACACTAAATATGTATTTATTATATATCCACTAAACATGTATTTAATATTCATAAACTAAACATGTATTTAATATTCATACACTAAACGTGTATTTAATATTCATACACTAAACATGTATTTAATATTAATACAAAACATGTATTTACGTTTAATAAACTAAACATATATTTAATATTATTAAACTAAACATGTATTTAATATTAATACACTAATCATGTATTTAATATTCATACACTAAATATGTATTTAATATTCATACACTTAACATGTATTTAATATTTATACACGAAACATGTATTTAATATTTATACACTAAACATGTATTTAATATTCATACATTAAACATGTACTTAATATTCATACACTAAACATGTATTTAATATTCATACACTAAACATGTATTTAATATTCATACATTAAACATGTATTTAATATTTATACACTAAACATGTATTTAATATTCATACACTAAACATGTAGTTATTATTTATACACTAAACATGTATTTAATATTAATACAGTAAACATGTATTTAATATTAATACACTAAGCATGTATTTAATATTAATACAAAAACATGTATTTAATTTTAATAAACTAAATATATATTTAATATTCATACACTAAACGTGTATTTAATATTCATACAATAAACATGTATTTAATATTAATACACTAATCATGTATTTAATATTCATAAACTAAATATGTATTTAATATTTATACACTAAACATGTATTTAATATTCATACATTAAAAATGTATTGAATATTCATACACTAAACATGTATTTAATATTATACACTAAACATGCATTTAATATTCCTACACTAAACATGTATTTAATATTTATACACTAAACATGTATTTAATATTAATACAAAAACATGTATTTAATTTTAATAAACTAAACATATTTAATATTATTACACTAAACATGTATTTAATATTTATACACTGAACATGTATTTAATAGTTATACACTAATCATGTATTTAATATTAATACACTAATCATGTATTTAATATTCATACACTAAATATGTATTTAATATTCATACACTTAACATGTATTTAATATTTATACACGAAACATGTATTTAATATTATACACTAAACATGTATTTAATATTCATACATTAAAAATGTATTTAATATTCATACACTAAACATGTATTTAATATTCATACATTAAACATGTATTTAATATTCATACACTAAACATGTATTTAATATTCGTACACGAAACATGTATTTAATATTTATACACTAAACATGTATTTAATATTCATACATTAAACATGTATTCAATATTCATACACTAAACATGTATTTAATATTTATACAAAAACGTGTATTTAATTTTAATAAACTAAACATATATTTAATATCAATACACTAAACATGTATTTAATATTTATACACTAAACATGTATTTAATATTCATACAAAAACATGTATTTAATTTTAATAAACTAAATATATATTTAATATTAATACACAAAACATGTATTTAATATTCATGAACTAAACATGTATTTAACATTTATACACTAAACATGTATTTAATATTCATACACTAAACATGTATTTAATTTTTGATAAATTAAACATATATTTAATATTAATACACTAAACATGTATTAAATATTTATACACTAAACATGTATTTAATATTCATATTCTAAACATGTAGTTATTATTCATACACTAAACATGTATTTAATATTTATACACTAAACATGTATTTAATATTAATACACAAAATATGTATTTATTATATATCCACCAAACATGTATTTAATATTCATAAACTAAATATATATTTAATATTAATACACTAAACATGTATTTAATATTAATACACTAAACATGTATTTAATATTTTTACACTAAACATGTATTTATTATTCATACAAAAACATGTATTTAATTTTAATAAACTAAACATATATTTAATATTATTACACTAAACATGTATTTAATATTTATACACTGAACATGTATTTAATATTCATACACTAAACATGTAGTTATTATTTATACACTGAACATGTATTTAATATTTATTCACGAAACATGTTTTTAATATTTATACACTAAACATGTATTTAATATTCATACATTAAAAATGTATTTAATATTCATACACTAAACATGTATTTAATATTCATACATTAAACATGTATTTAATATTTATACACTAAACATGTATTTAATATTCGTACACGAAACATGTATTTAATATTTCTACAAAAACATGTATTTAATTTTAATAAACTAAACATATATTTAATATTAATACACTAAACATGTATTTAATATTCATACACTAAACATGTATTTAATATTAATACACTAAACATGTCCATCCATCCATCCATCATCTTCCGCTTATCCGAGGTCGGGTCGCGGGGGCAGCAGCCTAAGCAGGGAAGCCCAGACTTCCCTATCCCCAGCCACTTCGTCTAGCTCTTCCCGGGGGATCCCGAGGCGTTCCCAGGCCAGCCGGGAGACATAGTCTTTCCAACGTGTCCTGGGTCTTCCCCGTGGCCTCCTACCGGTTGGACGTGCCCTAAACACCTCCCTAGGGAGGCGTTCGGGTGGCATCCTGACCAGATGCCCGAACCACCTCATCTGGCTCCTCTCGATGTGGAGGAGCAGCGGCTTTACGTTGAGCTCCTCCCGGATGGCAGAGCTTCTCACCCTATCTCTAAGGGAGAGCCCCGCCACCCGGCGGAGGAAACTCATTTCGGCCGCTTGTACCCGTGATCTTATCCTTTCGGTCATGACCCAAAGCTCATGACCATAGGTGAGGATGGGAACGTAGATCGACCGGTAAATTGAGAGCTTTGCCTTCCGGCTCAGCTCCTTCTTCACCACAACGGATCGATACAACGTCCGCATTACTGAAGACGCCGCACCGATCCGCCTGTCGATCTCACGATCCACTCTTCCCCCACTCGTGAACAAGACTCCTAGGTACTTGAACTCCTCCACTTGGGGCAGGGTCTCCTCCCCAACCCGGAGATGGCACTCCACCCTTTTCCGGGCGAGAACCATGGACTCGGACTTGGAGGTGCTGATTCTCATTCCGGTCGCTTCACACTCGGCTGCGAACCGATCCAGTGAAAGCTGAAGATCCCGGCCAGATGAAGCCATCAGGACTACATCATCTGCAAAAAGCAGAGACCTAATCCCGTGGCCACCAAACCGGAACCCCTCAACGCCTTGACTGCTCCTAGAAATTCTGTCCATAAAAGTTATGAACAGAATCGGTGACAAAGGACAGCCTTGGCGGAGTCCAACCTTCACTGGAAAAGTGTCCGACTTACTGCCGGCAATGCGGACCAAGCTCTGACACTGATCATACAGGGAGCGGACCGCCACAATCAGACAGTCCGATACCCCATACTCTCTGAGCACTCCCCACAGGACTTCCCGAGGGACACGGTCGAATGCCTTCTCCAAGTCCACAAAGCACATGTAGACTGGTTGGGCAAACTCCCATGCACCCTCAAGAACCCTGCCGAGAGTATAGAGCTGGTCCACAGTTCCACGACCAGGACGAAAACCACACTGTTCCTCCTGAATCCGAGGTTCGACTATCCGGCGAAGCCTCCTCTCCAGTACACCTGAATAAACCTTACCGGGAAGGCTGAGGAGTGTGATCCCACGATAGTTGGAACACACCCTCCGGTCCCCCTTCTTAAAGAGAGGGACCACCACCCCGGTCTGCCAATCCAGAGGTACCGCCCCCGATGTCCACGCGATGCTGCAGAGTCTTGTCAACCAAGACAGCCCCACAGCATCCAGAGCCTTAAGGAACTCCGGGCGGATCTCATCCACCCCCGGGGCCTTGCCGCCGAGGAGCTTTTTAACTACCTCAGCGACCTCAGCCCCAGAAATAGGAGAGTCCACTACAGATTCCCCAGGCACCGCTTCCTCAAAGAAAGACGTGTTGGTGGGATTGAGGAGGTCTTCGAAGTATTCCCTCCACCGATCCACAACATCCGCAGTCGAAGTCAGCAGAACACCATCCGCACCATACACGGTGTTGATAGTGCACTGCTTCCCCTTCCTGAGGCGCCGTATGGTGGTCCAGAATCGCTTCGAAGCCGTCCGGAAGTCGTTTTCCATGGCTTCCCCGAACTCTTCCCATGTCCGAGTTTTTGCCTCCGCGACCGCTAAAGCTGCACACCGCTTGGCCCGTCGGTACCCGTCCACTGCCTCCGGAGTCCTATGAGCCAAAAGAACCCGATAGGACTCCTTCTTCAGCTTGACGGCATCCCTCACTGCTGGTGTCCACCAACGGGTTCTGGGATTACCGCCACGACAGGCACCAACAACCTTGCGGCCACAGCTCCAATCAGCCGCTAAATTAATTAAATTAATTAATACACTAATCATGTATTTAATATTCATACACTAAATATGTATTTAATATTCATACACTTAACATGTATTTAATATTTATACACGAAACATGTATTTAATATTTATACACTAAACATGTATTTAATATTTATACACTAAACATGTATTTAATATTAGAACAAAAACATGTATTTAATTTTGATAAACTAAACATATATTTAATATTAATACACTAAACATGTATTTAATATTAATACAAAAACATGTATTTAATTTTAATAAACTAAATATATATTTAATATTAATACACTAAACATGTATTTAATATTCATAAACTAAACATGTATTTAACATTTATACACTAAACATGTATTTAATATTAATACACTAAACATGTATTTAATATTTATACACTAAACATGTATTTAATATTAGAACAAAAACATGTATTTAATATTTATACACTAAACATGTATTTAATATTCATACACTAAACATGTAGTTATTATTCATACACTAAACATGTATTTAATATTAATACACTAAACATGTATTTAATATTTATACACTAAACATGTATTTAATATTCATAAACTAAACATGTATTTAACATTTATACACTAAACATGTATTTAATATTCATACACTAAACATGTAGTTATTATTTATACACTAAACATGTATTTAATATTAATACACTAAACATGTATTTAATATTTATACACTAAACATGTATTTAATATTAATACACTAAATATGTATTTATTATATATCCACTAAACATGTATTTAATATTCATAAACTAAACATGTATTTAATATTCATACACTAAACGTGTATTTAATATTCATACACTAAACATGTATTTAATATTAATACAAAACATGTATTTACGTTTAATAAACTAAACATATATTTAATATTATTAAACTAAACATGTATTTAATATTTATACACTGAACATGTATTTAATATTAATACACTGATCATGTATTTAATATTCATACACTAAATATGTATTTAATATTCATACACTTAACATGTATTTAATATTTATACACGAAACATGTATTTAATATTCATACATTAAACATGTATTTAATATTTATACACTAAGCATGTATTTAATATTCATACACTAAACATGTAGTTATTATTTATACACTAAACATGTATGTAATATTAATACAGTAAACATGTATTTAATATTAATACACTAAGCATGTATTTAATATTAATACAAAAACATGTATTTAATTTTAATAAACTAAATATATATTTAATATTCATACACTAAACGTGTATTTAACATTCATACACTAAACATGTATTTAATATTAATACACTAATCATGTGTTTAATATTCATAAACTAAATATGTATTTACTATTTATACACTAAACATGTATTTAATATTCATACATTAAAAATGTATTGAATATTCATACACTAAACATGTATTTAATATTATACACTAAACATGCATTTAATATTCATACACTAAACATGTATTTAATATTTATACACTAAACATGTATTTAATATTAATACAAAACATGTATTTAATTTTAATAAACTAAACATATATTTAATATTATTACACTAAACATGTATTTAATATTTATACACTGAACATGTATTTAATAGTTATACACTAATCATGTATTTAATATTAATACACTAATCATGTATTTAATATTCATACACTAAATATGTATTTAATATTCATACACTTAACATGTATTTAATATTTATACACGAAACATGTATTTAATATTTATACACTAAACATGTATTTAATATTCATACATTAAAAATTTATTTAATATTCATACACTAAACATGTATTTAATATTCATACATTAAACATGTATTTAATATTCATACATTCAACATGTATTTAATATTCGTACACGAAACATGTATTTAATATTTATACACTAAACATGTATTTAATATTCATACATTAAACATGTATTTAATATTCATACACTAAACATGAGTTTAATATTCATACACCAAACATGTATTTAATATTCATACACTAAACATGTATTTAATATTTATACAAAAACGTGTATTTAATTTTAATAAACTAAACATGTCCATCCATCCATCCATCATCTTCCGCTTATCCGAGGTCGGGTCGCGGGGGCAGCAGCCTAAGCAGGGAAGCCCAGACTTCCCTATCCCCAGCCACTTCGTCTAGCTCTTCCCGGGGGATCCCGAGGCGTTCCCAGGCCAGCCGGGAGACATAGTCTTTCCAACGTGTCCTGGGTCTTCCCCGTGGCCTCCTACCGGTTGGACGTGCCCTAAACACCTCCCTAGGGAGGCGTTCGGGTGGCATCCTGACCAGATGCCCGAACCACCTCATCTGGCTCCTCTCGATGTGGAGGAGCAGCGGCTTTACGTTGAGCTCCTCCCGGATGGCAGAGCTTCTCACCCTATCTCTAAGGGAGAGCCCCGCCACCCGGCGGAGGAAACTCATTTCGGCCGCTTGTACCCGTGATCTTATCCTTTCGGTCATGACCCAAAGCTCATGACCATAGGTGAGGATGGGAACGTAGATCGACCGGTAAATTGAGAGCTTTGCCTTCCGGCTCAGCTCCTTCTTCACCACAACGGATCGATACAACGTCCGCATTACTGAAGACGCCGCACCGATCCGCCTGTCGATCTCACGATCCACTCTTCCCCCACTCGTGAACAAGACTCCTAGGTACTTGAACTCCTCCACTTGGGGCAGGGTCTCCTCCCCAACCCGGAGATGGCACTCCACCCTTTTCCGGGCGAGAACCATGGACTCGGACTTGGAGGTGCTGATTCTCATTCCGGTCGCTTCACACTCGGCTGCGAACCGATCCAGTGAAAGCTGAAGATCCCGGCCAGATGAAGCCATCAGGACTACATCATCTGCAAAAAGCAGAGACCTAATCCCGTGGCCACCAAACCGGAACCCCTCAACGCCTTGACTGCGCCTAGAAATTCTGTCCATAAAAGTTATGAACAGAATCGGTGACAAAGGACAGCCTTGGCGGAGTCCAACCTTCACTGGAAAAGTGTCCGACTTACTGCCAGCAATGCGGACCAAGTTCTGACACTGATCATACAGGGAGCGGACCGCCACAATCAGACAGTCCGATACCCCATACTCTCTGAGCACTCCCCACAGGACTTCCCGAGGGACACGGTCGAATGCCTTCTCCAAGTCCACAAAGCACATGTAGACTGGTTGGGCAAACTCCCATGCACCCTCAAGAACCCTGCCGAGAGTATAGAGCTGGTCCACAGTTCCACGACCAGGACGAAAACCACACTGTTCCTCCTGAATCCGAGGTTCGACTATCCGGCGAAGCCTCCTCTCCAGTACACCTGAATAAACCTTACCGGGAAGGCTGAGGAGTGTGATCCCACGATAGTTGGAACACACCCTCCGGTCCCCCTTCTTAAAGAGAGGGACCACCACCCCGGTCTGCCAATCCAGAGGTACCGCCCCCGATGTCCACGCGATGCTGCAGAGTCTTGTCAACCAAGACAGCCCCACAGCATCCAGAGCCTTAAGGAACTCCGGGCGGATCTCATCCACCCCCGGGGCCTTGCCGCCGAGGAGCTTTTTAACTACCTCAGCGACCTCAGCCCCAGAAATAGGAGAGTCCACTACAGATTCCCCAGGCACCGCTTCCTCAAAGAAAGACGTGTTGGTGGGATTGAGGAGGTCTTCGAAGTATTCCCTCCACCGATCCACAACATCCGCAGTCGAAGTCAGCAGAACACCATCCGCACCATACACGGTGTTGATAGTGCACTGCTTCCCCTTCCTGAGGCGCCGTATGGTGGTCCAGAATCGCTTCGAAGCCGTCCGGAAGTCGTTTTCCATGGCTTCCCCGAACTCTTCCCATGTCCGAGTTTTTGCCTCCGCGACCGCTAAAGCTGCACACCGCTTGGCCCGTCGGTACCCGTCCACTGCCTCCGGAGTCCTATGAGCCAAAAGAACCCGATAGGACTCCTTCTTCAGCTTGACGGCATCCCTCACTGCTGGTGTCCACCAACGGGTTCTGGGATTACCGCCACGACAGGCACCAACAACCTTGCGGCCACAGCTCCAATCAGCCGCTAAATTAATTAAATTAATTAATACACTAATCATGTATTTAATATTCATACACTAAATATGTATTTAATATTCATACACTTAACATGTATTTAATATTTATACACGAAACATGTATTTAATATTTATACACTAAACATGTATTTAATATTTATACACTAAACATGTATTTAATATTAGAACAAAAACATGTATTTAATTTTGATAAACTAAACATATATTTAATATTAATACACTAAACATGTATTTAATATTAATACAAAAACATGTATTTAATTTTAATAAACTAAATATATATTTAATATTAATACACTAAACATGTATTTAATATTCATAAACTAAACATGTATTTAACATTTATACACTAAACATGTATTTAATATTAATACACTAAACATGTATTTAATATTTATACACTAAACATGTATTTAATATTAGAACAAAAACATGTATTTAATATTTATACACTAAACATGTATTTAATATTCATACACTAAACATGTAGTTATTATTCATACACTAAACATGTATTTAATATTAATACACTAAACATGTATTCAATATTTATACACTAAACATGTATTTAATATTCATAAACTAAACATGTATTTAACATTTATACACTAAACATGTATTTAATATTCATACACTAAACATGTAGTTATTATTTATACACTAAACATGTATTTAATATTAATACACTAAACATGTATTTAATATTTATACACTAAACATGTATTTAATATTAATACACTAAATATGTATTTATTATATATCCACTAAACATGTATTTAATATTCATAAACTAAACATGTATTTAATATT
Source organism: Nerophis ophidion (assembly GCF_033978795.1). NCBI lineage: Eukaryota > Metazoa > Chordata > Actinopteri > Syngnathiformes > Syngnathidae > Nerophis > Nerophis ophidion. The sequence goes on along the minus strand of NW_026906959.1, from coordinate 669,450 downwards.
CATACACTAAACGTGTATTTAATATTCATACACTAAACATGTATTTAATATTAATACAAAACATGTATTTACGTTTAATAAACTAAACATATATTTAATATTATTAAACTAAACATGTATTTAATATTTATACACTGAACATGTATTTAATATTAATACACTGATCATGTATTTAATATTCATACACTAAATATGTATTTAATATTCATACACTTAACATGTATTTAATATTTATACACGAAACATGTATTTAATATTCATACATTAAACATGTATTTAATATTTATACACTAAGCATGTATTTAATATTCATACACTAAACATGTAGTTATTATTTATACACTAAACATGTATGTAATATTAATACAGTAAACATGTATTTAATATTAATACACTAAGCATGTATTTAATATTAATACAAAAACATGTATTTAATTTTAATAAACTAAATATATATTTAATATTCATACACTAAACGTGTATTTAACATTCATACACTAAACATGTATTTAATATTAATACACTAATCATGTGTTTAATATTCATAAACTAAATATGTATTTACTATTTATACACTAAACATGTATTTAATATTCATACATTAAAAATGTATTGAATATTCATACACTAAACATGTATTTAATATTATACACTAAACATGCATTTAATATTCATACACTAAACATGTATTTAATATTTATACACTAAACATGTATTTAATATTAATACAAAACATGTATTTAATTTTAATAAACTAAACATATATTTAATATTATTACACTAAACATGTATTTAATATTTATACACTGAACATGTATTTAATAGTTATACACTAATCATGTATTTAATATTAATACACTAATCATGTATTTAATATTCATACACTAAATATGTATTTAATATTCATACACTTAACATGTATTTAATATTTATACACGAAACATGTATTTAATATTTATACACTAAACATGTATTTAATATTCATACATTAAAAATTTATTTAATATTCATACACTAAACATGTATTTAATATTCATACATTAAACATGTATTTAATATTCATACACTCAACATGTATTTAATATTCGTACACGAAACATGTATTTAATATTTATACACTAAACATGTATTTAATATTCATACATTAAACATGTATTTAATATTCATACACTAAACATGAGTTTAATATTCATACACCAAACATGTATTTAATATTCATACACTAAACATGTATTTAATATTTATACAAAAACGTGTATTTAATTTTAATAAACTAAACATATATTTAATATCAATACACTAAACATGTATTTAATATTTATACACTAAACATGTAGTTAATATTCATACACTAAACATGTAGTTATTATTTATACATTAAACATGTATTTAATATTAATACAAAAACATGTATTTAATTTTAATAAACTAAATATATATTTAATATTAATACACTAAACATGTATTTAATATTCATGAACTAAACATGTATTTAACATTTATACACTAAACATGTATTTAATATTCATACACTAAAAATGTATTTAATTTTTGATAAATTAAACATATATTTAATATTAATACACTAAACATGTATTTAATATTCATACACTAAACATGTATTTAATATTCATATTCTAAACATGTAGTTATTATTCATACACTAAACATGTATTTAATATCAATACAGTAAACATGTATTAAATATTTATACACTAAACATGTATTTAATATTCATTCAATAAACATGTAGTTATTATTCTTACACTTAATATGTATTTAATATTAATACAAAAACATGTATCTAATTTTAATAAACTAAACATATATTTAATATTAATACAGTAAACATGTATTAAATATTTATACACTAAACATGTATTTAATATTAATACAAAAACATGTATTTAATTTTAATAAACTAATCATATATTTAATATTAATACACTAAACATGTATTTAATATCTTTACACTAATTGTGTATTTAATATTTATACACTAAAAGTGTATTTAATATTCATACACTAAACATGTATTTAATATTAATACACTAAACATGTATTTAATATTTATACACTAAACATGTATTTAATATTCATAAACTAAACATGTATTTAACATTTATACACTAAACATGTATTTAATATTCATACACTAAACATGTAGTTATTATTTATACACTAAACATGTATTTAATATTAATACACTAAACATGTATTTAATATTTATACACTAAACATGTATTTAATATTAATACACTAAATATGTATTTATTATATATCCACTAAACATGTATTTAATATTCATAAACTAAACATGTATTTAATATTTATACACTAAACATGTATTTAATATTAATACAAAACATGTATTTATGTTTAATAAACCAAACATATATTTAATATTAATACACTAAACATGTATTTAATATTATACACTAAACATGCATTTAATATTCATACACTAAACATGTATTTAATATTTATACACTAAACATGTATTTAATATTAATACAAAAACATGTATTTAATTTTAATAAACTAAACATATATTTAATATTCATACATTAAACATGTATTTAATATTTATACACTAAACATGTATTTAATATTCATACACTTAACATGTATTTAATATTTATTCACGAAACATGTATTTAATATTTATACACTAAACATGTATTTAATATTAATACACTGAACATGTATTTAATTTTTAATAAACTAAACATATATTTAATATTAATACACTAAACATGTATTTAATATTAATACACTAAACATGTATTTAATATTCATACACTAAACATGTATTTAATATTAATACAGTAAACATGTATTAAATATTTATACACTAAACATGTATTTAATATTCATACACTAAACATGTATTTAATATTCATACATTAAACATGTATTTAATATTTATACACTAAACATGTATTTAATATTCGTACACGAAACATGTATTTAATATTTCTACAAAAACATGTATTTAATTTTAATAAACTAAACATATATTTAATATTAATACACTAAACATGTATTTAATATTCATACACTAAACATGTATTTAATATTAATACACTAAACATGTATTTAATATTAATACAAAAACATGTATTTAATATTAATTAATACACTAAACATGTGTTTAATATTTATACAAAAAACATGTATTTAATTTTAATAAACTAAACATATATTTAATATTAATACACTAAACATGTATTTAATATTTATACACTAAACATGTATTTAATATTCATACACTAAACATGTAGTTATTATTAATACACTAAACATGTATTTAATATGTATACACTAAATTTGTATTTAATATTCATACACTAAACATGTATTTAATATTAATACACTGAACATGTATTTAATAATCATATACTAAACGTATATGTAATCATGTACTAATCATATATTTAATATTCATACAGTAAACATGTATTTATTATCCTCTAAATAAGGCACACTTGGAAATAATGAATTTCTTTATGTGTGCAGTTGCGGCAGAAGTCCACAGGAGGGCGCACGTTCCCTCTTAATAAGTCCGGTCCTCTCCGCCTCTCTATCTCTCTTTTTCCTTTTTTTTGTTTCTTTTATTTTTTTTACATAAGTTTGGTTTCTCATACACTTATATTTATACACTAAACATGTATTTAATATTAATACACTAAACATGTATTTAATATTTATACACTAAACATGTATTTAATATTAGAACAAAAACATGTATTTAATTTTGATAAACTAAACATATATTTAATATTAATACACTAAACATGTATTTAATATTAATACAAAAACATGTATTTAATTTTAATAAACTAAATATATATTTAATATTAATACACTAAACATGTATTTAATATTCATAAACTAAACATGTATTTAATATTTATACACTAAACATGTATTTAATATTAATACACTAAACATGTATTTAATATTTATACACTGAACATGTATTTAATATTAGAACAAAAACATGTATTTAATATTTATACACTAAACATGTATTTAATATTCATACACTAAACATGTAGTTATTATTCATACACTAAACATGTATTTAATATTAATACACTAAACATGTATTTAATATTTATACACTAAACATGTATTTAATATTCATAAACTAAACATGTATTTAACATTTATACACTAAACATGTATTTAATATTCATACACTAAACATGTAGTTATTATTTATACACTAAACATGTATTTAATATTAATACACTAAACATGTATTTAATATTTATACACTAAACATGTATTTAATATTAATACACTAAATATGTATTTATTATATATCCACTAAACATGTATTTAATATTCATAAACTAAACATGTATTTAATATTCATACACTAAACGTGTATTTAATATTCATACACTAAACATGTATTTAATATTAATACAAAACATGTATTTACGTTTAATAAACTAAACATATATTTAATATTATTAAACTAAACATGCATTTAATATTTATACACTGAACATGTATTTAATATTAATACACTAATCATGTATTTAATATTCATACACTAAATATGTATTTAATATTCATACACTTAACATGTATTTAATATTTATACACGAAACATGTATTTAATATTTAAACACTAAACATGTATTTAATATTCATACATTAAACATGTACTTAATATTCATACACTAAACATGTATTTAATATTTATACACTAAACATGTATTTAATATTCATACATTAAACATGTATTTAATATTTATACACTAAACATGTATTTAATATTCATACACTAAACATGTAGTTATTATTTATACACTAAACATGTATTTAATATTAATACAGTAAACATGTATTTAATATTAATACACTAAGCATGTATTTAATATTAATACAAAAACATGTATTTAATTTTAATAAACTAAATATATATTTAATATTCATACACTAAACGTGTATTTAACATTCATACACTAAACATGTATTTAATATTAATACACTAATCATGTATTTAATATTCATAAACTAAATATGTATTTAATATTTATACACTAAACATGTATTTAATATTCATACATTAAAAATGTATTGAATATTCATACACTAAACATGTATTTAATATTATACACTAAACATGCATTTAATATTCATACACTAAACATGTATTTAATATTTATACACTAAACATGTATTTAATATTAATACAAAAACATGTATTTAATTTGAATAAACTAAACATATATTTAATATTATTACACTAAACATGTATTTAATATTTATACACTGAACATGTATTTAATAGTTATACACGAAACATGTATTTAATATTTAAACACTAAACATGTATTTAATATTCATACATTAAACATGTACTTAATATTCATACACTAAACATGTATTTAATATTAATACACTGAACATGTATTTAATAATCATATACTAAACGTATATGTAATCATATACTAATCATATATTTAATATTCATTTAGTAAACATGTATTTATTATCCTCTAAATAAGGCACACTTGGAAATAATGAATTTCTTTATGCGTACAGTTGCGGCAGAAGTCCACAGGAGGGCGCACGTTCCCTCTTAATAAGTCTGGTCCTCTCCGTCTCTCTATCTCTCTTTTTCCTTTTTTTTGTTTCTTTTATTTTTTTTACATAAGTTTGGTTTCTCATACACTTATATTTATACACTAAACATGTATTTAATATTCATAAACTAAACATGTATTTAATATTAGTACAAAAACATTTATTTATTTTAATAAACTAAACATATATCTAATATTAATACACTAAACATGTATTTAATATTTATACACTAAACATGTATTTAATATTCATAAACTAAACATGTATTTAATATTCATACACTAAACATGTAGTTATTATTTATACACTAAACATGTATTTAATATTCATAAACTAAACATGTATTTAACATTTATACACTAAACATGTATTTAATATTCATACACTAAACATTTAGTTATTATTTATACACTAAACATGTATTTAATATTAATACACTAAACATGTATTTAATATTTATACACTAAACATGTATTTAATATTAATACAAAACATGTATTTAAGTTTAATAAACTAAACATATATTTAATATTAATACACTAAACATGTATTTAATATTCATACACTAAACATGCATTTAATATTCATACACTAAACATGTATTTAATATTATACACTAAACATGCGTTTAATATTCATACACTAAACATATATTTAATATTTATACACTAAACATGTATTTAATATTAATACAAAAACATGTATTTAATATTTATACACTAAACATGTATTTAATATTAATACACTAAACATGTATTTAATATTTATACACTAAACATGTATTTAATATTAATACACTAAATATGTATTTATTATATATCCACTAAACATGTATTTAATATTCATAAACTAAACATGTATTTAATATTTATACACTAAACATGTATTTAATATTAATACAAAACATGTATTTATGTTTAATAAACCAAACATATATTTAATATTAATACACTAAACATGTATTTAATATTATACACTAAACATGCATTTAATATTCATACACTAAACATGTATTTAATATTTATACACTAAACATGTATTTAATATTAATACAAAAACATGTATTTAATTTTAATAAACTAAACATATATTTAATATTCATACATTAAACATGTATTTAATATTTATACACTAAACATGTATTTAATATTCATACACTTAACATGTATTTAATATTTATTCACGAAACATGTATTTAATATTTATACTTTAAACATGTATTTAATATTAATACACTGAACATGTATTTAATTTTTAATAAACTAAACATATATTTAATATTAATACACTAAACATGTATTTAATATTAATACACTAAACATGTATTTAATATTCATACACTAAACATGTATTTAATATTAATACAGTAAACATGTATTAAATATTTATACACTAAACATGTATTTAATATTCATACACTAAACATGTATTTAATATTCATACATTAAACATGTATTTAATATTTATACACTAAACATGTATTTAATATTCGTACACGAAACATGTATTTAATATTTCTACAAAAACATGTATTTAATTTTAATAAACTAAACATATATTTAATATTAATACACTAAACATGTATTTAATATTCATACACTAAACATGTATTTAATATTAATACACTAAACATGTATTTAATATTAATACAAAAACATGTATTTAATATTAATTAATACACTAAACATGTGTTTAATATTTATACAAAAAACATGTATTTAATTTTAATAAACTAAACATATATTTAATATTAATACACTAAACATGTATTTAATATTTATACACTAAACATGTATTTAATATTCATACACTAAACATGTAGTTATTATTAATACACTAAACATGTATTTAATATGTATACACTAAATTTGTATTTAATATTCATACACTAAACATGTATTTAATATTAATACACTGAACATGTATTTAATAATCATATACTAAACGTATATGTAATCATGTACTAATCATATATTTAATATTCATTTAGTAAACATGTATTTATTATCCTCTAAATAAGGCACACTTGGAAATAATGAATTTCTTTATGTGTGCAGTTGCGGCAGAAGTCCACAGGAGGGCGCACGTTCCCTCTTAATAAGTCCGGTCCTCTCCGCCTCTCTATCTCTCTTTTTCCTTTTTTTTGTTTCTTTTATTTTTTTTACATAAGTTTGGTTTCTCATACACTTATATTTATACACTAAACATGTATTTAATATTAATACACTAAACATGTATTTAATATTTATACACTAAACATGTATTTAATATTAGAACAAAAACATGTATTTAATTTTGATAAACTAAACATATATTTAATATTAATACACTAAACATGTATTTAATATTAATACAAAAACATGTATTTAATTTTAATAAACTAAATATATATTTAATATTAATACACTAAACATGTATTTAATATTCATAAACTAAACATGTATTTAATATTTATACACTAAACATGTATTTAATATTAATACACTAAACATGTATTTAATATTTATACACTGAACATGTATTTAATATTAGAACAAAAACATGTATTTAATATTTATACACTAAACATGTATTTAATATTCATACACTAAACATGTAGTTATTATTCATACACTAAACATGTATTTAATATTAATACACTAAACATGTATTTAATATTTATACACTAAACATGTATTTAATATTCATAAACTAAACATGTATTTAACATTTATACACTAAACATGTATTTAATATTCATACACTAAACATGTAGTTATTATTTATACACTAAACATGTATTTAATATTAATACACTAAACATGTATTTAATATTTATACACTAAACATGTATTTAATATTAATACACTAAATATGTATTTATTATATATCCACTAAACATGTATTTAATATTCATAAACTAAACATGTATTTAATATTCATACACTAAACGTGTATTTAATATTCATACACTAAACATGTATTTAATATTAATACAAAACATGTATTTACGTTTAATAAACTAAACATATATTTAATATTATTAAACTAAACATGCATTTAATATTTATACACTGAACATGTATTTAATATTAATACACTAATCATGTATTTAATATTCATACACTAAATATGTATTTAATATTCATACACTTAACATGTATTTAATATTTATACACGAAACATGTATTTAATTTTTAAACACTAAACATGTATTTAATATTCATACATTAAACATGTACTTAATATTCATACACTAAACATGTATTTAATATTTATACACTAAACATGTATTTAATATTCATACATTAAACATGTATTTAATATTTATACACTAAACATGTATTTAATATTCATACACTAAACATGTAGTTATTATTTATACACTAAACATGTATTTAATATTAATACAGTAAACATGTATTTAATATTAATACACTAAGCATGTATTTAATATTAATACAAAAACATGTATTTAATTTTAATAAACTAAATATATATTTAATATTCATACACTAAACGTGTATTTAACATTCATACACTAAACATGTATTTAATATTAATACACTAATCATGTATTTAATATTCATAAACTAAATATGTATTTAATATTTATACACTAAACATGTATTTAATATTCATACATTAAAAATGTATTGAATATTCATACACTAAACATGTATTTAATATTATACACTAAACATGCATTTAATATTCATACACTAAACATGTATTTAATATTTATACACTAAACATGTATTTAATATTAATACAAAAACATGTATTTAATTTGAATAAACTAAACATATATTTAATATTATTACACTAAACATGTATTTAATATTTATACACTGAACATGTATTTAATAGTTATACACGAAACATGTATTTAATATTTAAACACTAAACATGTATTTAATATTCATACATTAAACATGTACTTAATATTCATACACTAAACATGTATTTAATATTAATACACTGAACATGTATTTAATAATCATATACTAAACGTATATGTAATCATATACTAATCATATATTTAATATTCATTTAGTAAACATGTATTTATTATCCTCTAAATAAGGCACACTTGGAAATAATGAATTTCTTTATGCGTACAGTTGCGGCAGAAGTCCACAGGAGGGCGCACGTTCCCTCTTAATAAGTCTGGTCCTCTCCGTCTCTCTATCTCTCTTTTTCCTTTTTTTTGTTTCTTTTATTTTTTTTACATAAGTTTGGTTTCTCATACACTTATATTTATACACTAAACATGTATTTAATATTTATACACTGAACATGTATTTAATATTAGAACAAAAACATGTATTTAATATTTATACACTAAACATGTATTTAATATTCATACACTAAACATGTAGTTATTATTCATACACTAAACATGTATTTAATATTAATACACTAAACATGTATTTAATATTTATACACTAAACATGTATTTAATATTCATAAACTAAACATGTATTTAACATTTATACACTAAACATGTATTTAATATTCATACACTAAACATGTATTTAATAGTTATACACTAATCATGTATTTAATATTAATACACTAATCATGTATTTAATATTCATACACTAAATATGTATTTAATATTCATACACTTAACATGTATTTAATATTTATTCACGAAACATGTATTTAATATTTATACACTAAACATGTATTTAATATTAATACACTAAATATGTATTTATTATATATCCACTAAACATTTATTTAATATTCATAAACTAAATATATATTTAATATTAATACACTAAACATGTATTTAATATTAATACACTAAACATGTATTTAATATTTTTACACTAAACATGTATTTAATATTCATACAAAAACATGTATTTAATTTTAATAAACTAAACATATATTTAATATTATTACACTAAACATGTATTTAATATTTATACACTGAACATGTATTTAATATTCATACACTAAAAATTTAGTTATTATTTATACACTGAACATGTATTTAATATTTATTCACGAAACATGTTTTTAATATTTATACACTAAACATGTATTTAATATTCATACATTAAAAATGTATTTAATATTCATACACTAAACATGTATTTAATATTCATACATTAAACATGTATTTAATATTCATACACTAAACATGTATTTAATATTCGTACACGAAACATGTATTTAATATTTCTACAAAAACATGTATTTAATTTTAATAAACTAAACATATATTTAATATTAATACACTAAACATGTATTTAATATTCATACACTAAACATGTATTTAATATTAATACACTAAACATGTATTTAATATTAATACAAAAACATGTATTTAATATTAATACACTAAACATGTGTTTAATATTTATACAAAAAACATGTATTTAATTTTAGTAAACTAAACATATATTTAATATTAATACACTAAACATGTATTTAATATTTATACACTAAACATGTATTTAATATTCATACACTAAACATGTAGTTATTATTAATACACTAAACATGTATTTAATATGTATACACTAAATATGTATTTAATATTCATACACTAAACATGTATTTAATATTAATACACTGAACATGTATTTAATAATCATATACTAAACGTATATGTAATCATGTACTAATCATATATTTAATATTCATTTAGTAAACATGTATTTATTATCCTCTAAATAAGGCACACTTGGAAATAATGAATTTCTTTATGTGTGCAGTTGCGGCAGAAGTCCACAGGAGGGCGCACGTTCCCTCTTAATAAGTCCGGTCCTCTCCGTCTCTCTATCTCTCTCTTTTTCCTTTTTTTTGTTTCTTTTATTTTTTTTACATAAGTTTGGTTTCTCATACACTTATATTTATACACTAAACATGTATTTAATATTAATACACTAAACATGTATTTAATATTTATACACTAAACATGTATTTAATATTAGAACAAAAACATGTATTTAATTTTGATAAACTAAACATATATTTAATATTAATACACTAAACATGTATTTAATATTAATACAAAAACATGTATTTAATTTTAATAAACCAAATATATATTTAATATTAATACACTAAACATGTATTTAATATTCATAAACTAAACATGTATTTAACATTTATACACTAAACATGTATTTAATATTAATACACTAAACATGTATTTAATATTTATACACTAAACATGTATTTAATATTAGAACAAAAACATGTATTTAATATTTATACACTAAACATGTATTTAATATTTATACACTAAACATGTATTTAATATTCATAAACTAAACATGTATTTAACATTTATACACTAAACATACTAAAGTATTGTCCGATCATTACCTTATAAAATTCGAGGTTCAGACGCATGTTCGTCAAACTAATAATAATAATAACTGCTATAGCAGCCGCAACATTAATACGGCCACAACGACAACTCTTGCTGACCTACTGCCCTCGGTAATGGCACCATTCCCAAAGTATGTAGGCTCTATTGATAACCTCACTAACAACTTTAACGACGCCCTGCGCGAAACCATTAATAACATAGCACCGCTAAAGTTAAAAAAGGCTCCAAAAAAGCGCACCCCGTGGTTTACAGAAGAAACTAGAGCTCAGAAATTATTATGCAGAAAGCTGGAACGCAAATGGCGCACGACTAAACTTGAGGTGCACCATCAAGCATTTAGTGATGGTTTAATAACTTATAAACGCATGCTTACCTTAGCTAAAGCTAATTATTACTCAAATCTCATCCACCGTAATAAAAACGATCCTAAATTTTTGTTTAGTACGGTAGCATCGCTTAACCAACAAGGGACTCCTTCCAGTAGCTCCACCCACTCAGCTGATGACTTTATGCAATTCTTTAGTAAGAAAATTGAAGTCATTAGAAAGGAGATTAAAGACAATGCGTCCCAGCTACAACGGGGTTCTATTAACACTGACACGATTGTATATACGGCGGATACTGCCCTCCAAAATACTTTCTCTCGTTTTGAGGAAATAACATTAGAGGAATTGTTACAACGTGTAAATGGAATAAAACAAACAACATGTTTACTTGACCCTCTTCCTGGGAAACTGATCAAGGAGCTCTTTGTATTATTAGGTCCATCAGTGCTAAATATTATAAACTTATCACTTTCCTCGGGCACTGTTCCCCTAGCATTCAAAAAAGCGGTTATTCATCCTCTTCTTAAAAGACCTAACCTCGATCCTGACCTCATGGTAAACTACCGACCGGTGTCTCACCTTCCCTTTATTTCAAAAATCCTCGAAAAAATTGTTGCGGAGCAGTTAAATGAACACTTAGCGTCTAACAATCTATGTGAAACCTTTCAATCCGGTTTCAGGGCAAATCACTCCACGGAGACAGCCCTCGCAAAAATGACTAATGATCTATTGCTAACGATGGATTCTGATGCGTCATCTATGTTGCTGCTCCTCGATCTTAGCGCTGCTTTCGATACCGTCGATCATAATATTTTATTAGAACGTATCAAAACACGAATTGGTATGTCAGACTTAGCCCTGTCTTGGTTTAACTCTTATCTTACTGATAGGATGCAGTGTGTCTCCCATAACAATGTGACCTCGGACTACGTTAAGGTAACGTGTGGAGTTCCCCAGGGTTCGGTCCTTGGCCCTGCACTCTTCAGCATCTACATGCTGCCGCTAGGTGACATCATACGCAAATACGGTGTTAGCTTTCACTGTTATGCTGATGACACCCAACTCTACATGCCCCTAAAGCTGACCAACACGCCGGATTGTAGTCAGCTGGAGGCGTGTCTTAATGAAATTAAACAATGGATGTCCGCTAACTTTTTGCAACTCAATGCCAAAAAAACGGAAATGCTGATTATCGGTCCTGCTAGACACCGAACTCTATTTAATAATACAACTCTAACATTTGACAACCAAACAATTAAACAAGGCGACACGGTAAAGAATCTGGGTATTATCTTCGACCCAACTCTCTCCTTTGAGGCACACATTAAAAGCGTTACTAAAACGGCCTTCTTTCATCTCCGTAATATCGCTAAAATTCGCTCCATTCTGTCCACTAAGGACGCTGAGATCATTATCCATGCGTTTGTTACGTCTCGCCTCGACTACTGTAACGTATTATTTTCGGGTCTCCCCATGTCTAGCATTAAAAGATTACAGTTGGTACAAAATGCGGCTGCTAGACTTTTGACAAGAACAAGAAAGTTTGATCACATTACGCCTGTACTGGCTCACCTGCACTGGCTTCCTGTGCACTTAAGATGTGACTTTAAGGTTTTACTACTTACGTATAAAATACTACACGGTCTAGCTCCATCCTATCTTGCCGATTGTATTGTACCATATGTCCCGGCAAGAAATCTGCGTTCAAAGGATTCCGGCTTGTTAGTGATTCCCAAAGCCCAAAAAAAGTCTGCGGGCTATAGAGCGTTTTCCGTTCGGGCTCCAGTACTCTGGAATGCCCTCCCGGTAACAGTTCGAGATGCCACCTCAGTAGAAGCATTTAAGTCTCACCTTAAAACTCATTTGTATACTGTAGCCTTTAAATAGACTCCCTTTTTAGACCAGTTGATCTGCTGTTTCTTTTCTTTTTCTTCTATGTCCCACTCTCCCCTGTGGAGGGGGTCCGGTCCGATCCGGTGGCCATGTACTGCTTGCCTGTGTATCGGCTGGGGACATCTCTGCGCTGCTGATCCGCCTCGACATCTCTGCGCTGCTGATCCGCCTCCGCTTGGGATGGTTTCCTGCTGGCTCCGCTGTGAACGGGACTCTCGCTGCTGAGTTGGAACCGCTTTGGACTGGACTCTCGCGACTGTGTTGGATCCATTGTGGATTGAACTTTCACAGTATCATGTTAGACCCGCTCGACATCCATTGCTTTCCTCCTCTCTAAGGTTCTCATAATCATTATTGTCACCGACGTCCCACTGGATCATTATTGTCACCGATGTCCCACTGGGTGTGAGTTTTCCTTGCCCTTATGTGGGCCTACCGAGGATGTCGTGGTGGTTTGTGCAGCCCTTTGAGACACTAGTGATTTAGGGCTATATAAGTAAACATTGATTGATTGATTGATTGAATATTCATACACTAAACATGTAGTTATTATTTATACACTAAACATGTATTTAATATTAATACACTAAACATGTATTTAATATTTATACACTAAACATGTATTTAATATTAATACACTAAATATGTATTTATTATATATCCACTAAACATGTATTTAATATTCATAAACTAAACATGTATTTAATATTCATACACTAAACATGTATTTAATATTAATACAAAACATGTATTTACGTTTAATAAACTAAACATATATTTAATATTATTAAACTAAACATGTATTTAATATTAATACACTAATCATGTATTTAATATTCACACACTAAATATGTATTTAATATTCATACACTTAACATGTATTTAATATTTATACACGAAACATGTATTTAATATTTATACACTAAACATGTATTTAATATTCATACATTAAACATGTACTTAATATTCATACACTAAACATGTATTTAATATTCATACACTAAACATGTATTTAAAATTCATACATTAAACATGTATTTAATATTTATACACTAAACATGTATTTAATATTCATACACTAAACATGTAGTTATTATTTATACACTAAACATGTATTTAATATTAATACAGTAAACAAGTATTTAATATTAATACACTAAGCATGTATTTAATATTAATACAAAAACATGTATTTAATTTTAATAAACTAAATATATATTTAATATTCATACACTAAACGTGTATTTAATATTCATACACTAAACATGTATTTAATATTAATACACTAATCATGTATTTAATATTCATAAACTAAATATGTATTTAATATTTATACACTAAACATGTATTTAATATTCATACATTAAAAATGTATTGAATATTCATACACTAAACATGTATTTAATATTATACACTAAACATGCATTTAATATTCATACACTAAACATGTATTTAATATTTATACACTAAACATGTATTTAATATTAATACAAAAACATGTATTTAATTTTAATAAACTAAACATATTTAATATTATTACACTAAACATGTATTTAATATTTATACACTGAACATGTATTTAATAGTTATACACTAATCATGTATTTAATATTAATACACTAATCATGTATTTAATATTCATACACTAAATATGTATTTAATATTCATACACTTAACATGTATTTAATATTTATACACGAAACATGTATTTAATATTATACACTAAACATGTATTTAATATTCATACATTAAAAATGTATTTAATATTCATACACTAAACATGTATTTAATATTCATACATTAAACATGTATTTAATATTCATACACTAAACATGTATTTAATATTCGTACACGAAACATGTATTTAATATTTATACACTAAACATGTATTTAATATTCATACATTAAACATGTATTCAATATTCATACACTAAACATGTATTTAATATTTATACAAAAACGTGTATTTAATTTTAATAAACTAAACATATATTTAATATCAATACACTAAACATGTATTTAATATTTATACACTAAACATGTATTTAATATTCATACAAAAACATGTATTTAATTTTAATAAACTAAATATATATTTAATATTAATACACAAAACATGTATTTAATATTCATGAACTAAACATGTATTTAACATTTATACACTAAACATGTATTTAATATTCATACACTAAACATGTATTTAATTTTTGATAAATTAAACATATATTTAATATTAATACACTAAACATGTATTTAATATTAGAACAAAAACATGTATTTAATTTTGATAAACTAAACATATATTTAATATTATTACACTAAACATGTATTTAATATTTATACACTGAACATGTATTTAATAGTTATACACTAATCATGTATTTAATATTAATACACTAATCATGTATTTAATATTCATACACTAAATATGTATTTAATATTCATACACTTAACATGTATTTAATATTTATACACGAAACATGTATTTAATATTTATACACTAAACATGTATTTAATATTCATACATTAAAAATTTATTTAATATTCATACACTAAACATGTATTTAATATTCATACATTAAACATGTATTTAATATTCATACACTCAACATGTATTTAATATTCGTACACGAAACATGTATTTAATATTAATACAAAAACATGTATTTAATATTAATACACTAAACATGTGTTTAATATTTATACAAAAAACATGTATTTAATTTTAGTAAACTAAACATATATTTAATATTAATACACTAAACATGTATTTAATATTTATACACTAAACATGTATTTAATATTCATACACTAAACATGTAGTTATTATTAATACACTAAACATGTATTTAATATGTATACACTAAATATGTATTTAATATTCATACACTAAACATGTATTTAATATTAATACACTGAACATGTATTTAATAATCATATACTAAACGTATATGTAATCATGTACTAATCATATATTTAATATTCATTTAGTAAACATGTATTTATTATCCTCTAAATAAGGCACACTTGGAAATAATGAATTTCTTTATGTGTGCAGTTGCGGCAGAAGTCCACAGGAGGGCGCACGTTCCCTCTTAATAAGTCCGGTCCTCTCCGTCTCTCTATCTCTCTCTTTTTCCTTTTTTTTGTTTCTTTTATTTTTTTTACATAAGTTTGGTTTCTCATACACTTATATTTATACACTAAACATGTATTTAATATTAATACACTAAACATGTATTTAATATTTATACACTAAACATGTATTTAATATTAGAACAAAAACATGTATTTAATTTTGATAAACTAAACATATATTTAATATTAATACACTAAACATGTATTTAATATTAATACAAAAACATGTATTTAATTTTAATAAACCAAATATATATTTAATATTAATACACTAAACATGTATTTAATATTCATAAACTAAACATGTATTTAACATTTATACACTAAACATGTATTTAATATTAATACACTAAACATGTATTTAATATTTATACACTAAACATGTATTTAATATTAGAACAAAAACATGTATTTAATATTTATACACTAAACATGTATTTAATATTTATACACTAAACATGTATTTAATATTCATAAACTAAACATGTATTTAACATTTATACACTAAACATACTAAAGTATTGTCCGATCATTACCTTATAAAATTCGAGGTTCAGACGCATGTTCGTCAAACTAATAATAATAATAACTGCTATAGCAGCCGCAACATTAATACGGCCACAACGACAACTCTTGCTGACCTACTGCCCTCGGTAATGGCACCATTCCCAAAGTATGTAGGCTCTATTGATAACCTCACTAACAACTTTAACGACGCCCTGCGCGAAACCATTAATAACATAGCACCGCTAAAGTTAAAAAAGGCTCCAAAAAAGCGCACCCCGTGGTTTACAGAAGAAACTAGAGCTCAGAAATTATTATGCAGAAAGCTGGAACGCAAATGGCGCACGACTAAACTTGAGGTGCACCATCAAGCATTTAGTGATGGTTTAATAACTTATAAACGCATGCTTACCTTAGCTAAAGCTAATTATTACTCAAATCTCATCCACCGTAATAAAAACGATCCTAAATTTTTGTTTAGTACGGTAGCATCGCTTAACCAACAAGGGACTCCTTCCAGTAGCTCCACCCACTCAGCTGATGACTTTATGCAATTCTTTAGTAAGAAAATTGAAGTCATTAGAAAGGAGATTAAAGACAATGCGTCCCAGCTACAACGGGGTTCTATTAACACTGACACGATTGTATATACGGCGGATACTGCCCTCCAAAATACTTTCTCTCGTTTTGAGGAAATAACATTAGAGGAATTGTTACAACGTGTAAATGGAATAAAACAAACAACATGTTTACTTGACCCTCTTCCTGGGAAACTGATCAAGGAGCTCTTTGTATTATTAGGTCCATCAGTGCTAAATATTATAAACTTATCACTTTCCTCGGGCACTGTTCCCCTAGCATTCAAAAAAGCGGTTATTCATCCTCTTCTTAAAAGACCTAACCTCGATCCTGACCTCATGGTAAACTACCGACCGGTGTCTCACCTTCCCTTTATTTCAAAAATCCTCGAAAAAATTGTTGCGGAGCAGTTAAATGAACACTTAGCGTCTAACAATCTATGTGAAACCTTTCAATCCGGTTTCAGGGCAAATCACTCGACGGAGACAGCCCTCGCAAAAATGACTAATGATCTATTGCTAACGATGGATTCTGATGCGTCATCTATGTTGCTGCTCCTCGATCTTAGCGCTGCTTTCGATACCGTCGATCATAATATTTTATTAGAACGTATCAAAACACGAATTGGTATGTCAGACTTAGCCCTGTCTTGGTTTAACTCTTATCTTACTGATAGGATGCAGTGTGTCTCCCATAACAATGTGACCTCGGACTACGTTAAGGTAACGTGTGGAGTTCCCCAGGGTTCGGTCCTTGGCCCTGCACTCTTCAGCATCTACATGCTGCCGCTAGGTGACATCATACGCAAATACGGTGTTAGCTTTCACTGTTATGCTGATGACACCCAACTCTACATGCCCCTAAAGCTGACCAACACGCCGGATTGTAGTCAGCTGGAGGCGTGTCTTAATGAAATTAAACAATGGATGTCCGCTAACTTTTTGCAACTCAATGCCAAAAAAACGGAAATGCTGATTATCGGTCCTGCTAGACACCGAACTCTATTTAATAATACAACTCTAACATTTGACAACCAAACAATTAAACAAGGCGACACGGTAAAGAATCTGGGTATTATCTTCGACCCAACTCTCTCCTTTGAGGCACACATTAAAAGCGTTACTAAAACGGCCTTCTTTCATCTCCGTAATATCGCTAAAATTCGCTCCATTCTGTCCACTAAGGACGCTGAGATCATTATCCATGCGTTTGTTACGTCTCGCCTCGACTACTGTAACGTATTATTTTCGGGTCTCCCCATGTCTAGCATTAAAAGATTACAGTTGGTACAAAATGCGGCTGCTAGACTTTTGACAAGAACAAGAAAGTTTGATCACATTACGCCTGTACTGGCTCACCTGCACTGGCTTCCTGTGCACTTAAGATGTGACTTTAAGGTTTTACTACTTACGTATAAAATACTACACGGTCTAGCTCCATCCTATCTTGCCGATTGTATTGTACCATATGTCCCGGCAAGAAATCTGCGTTCAAAGGATTCCGGCTTGTTAGTGATTCCCAAAGCCCAAAAAAAGTCTGCGGGCTATAGAGCGTTTTCCGTTCGGGCTCCAGTACTCTGGAATGCCCTCCCGGTAACAGTTCGAGATGCCACCTCAGTAGAAGCATTTAAGTCTCACCTTAAAACTCATTTGTATACTGTAGCCTTTAAATAGACTCCCTTTTTAGACCAGTTGATCTGCTGTTTCTTTTCTTTTTCTTCTATGTCCCACTCTCCCCTGTGGAGGGGGTCCGGTCCGATCCGGTGGCCATGTACTGCTTGCCTGTGTATCGGCTGGGGACATCTCTGCGCTGCTGATCCGCCTCGACATCTCTGCGCTGCTGATCCGCCTCCGCTTGGGATGGTTTCCTGCTGGCTCCGCTGTGAACGGGACTCTCGCTGCTGAGTTGGAACCGCTTTGGACTGGACTCTCGCGACTGTGTTGGATCCATTGTGGATTGAACTTTCACAGTATCATGTTAGACCCGCTCGACATCCATTGCTTTCCTCCTCTCTAAGGTTCTCATAATCATTATTGTCACCGACGTCCCACTGGGTCATTATTGTCACCGATGTCCCACTGGGTGTGAGTTTTCCTTGCCCTTATGTGGGCCTACCGAGGATGTCGTGGTGGTTTGTGCAGCCCTTTGAGACACTAGTGATTTAGGGCTATATAAGTAAACATTGATTGATTGATTGATTGAATATTCATACACTAAACATGTAGTTATTATTTATACACTAAACATGTATTTAATATTAATACACTAAACATGTATTTAATATTTATACACTAAACATGTATTTAATATTAATACACTAAATATGTATTTATTATATATCCACTAAACATGTATTTAATATTCATAAACTAAACATGTATTTAATATTCATACACTAAACGTGTATTTAATATTCATACACTAAACATGTATTTAATATTAATACAAAACATGTATTTACGTTTAATAAACTAAACATATATTTAATATTATTAAACTAAACATGTATTTAATATTAATACACTAATCATGTATTTAATATTCATACACTAAATATGTATTTAATATTCATACACTTAACATGTATTTAATATTTATACACGAAACATGTATTTAATATTTATACACTAAACATGTATTTAATATTCATACATTAAACATGTACTTAATATTCATACACTAAACATGTATTTAATATTCATACACTAAACATGTATTTAATATTCATACATTAAACATGTATTTAATATTTATACACTAAACATGTATTTAATATTCATACACTAAACATGTAGTTATTATTTATACACTAAACATGTATTTAATATTAATACAGTAAACATGTATTTAATATTAATACACTAAGCATGTATTTAATATTAATACAAAAACATGTATTTAATTTTAATAAACTAAATATATATTTAATATTCATACACTAAACGTGTATTTAATATTCATACACTAAACATGTATTTAATATTAATACACTAATCATGTATTTAATATTCATAAACTAAATATGTATTTAATATTTATACACTAAACATGTATTTAATATTCATACATTAAAAATGTATTGAATATTCATACACTAAACATGTATTTAATATTATACACTAAACATGCATTTAATATTCATACACTAAACATGTATTTAATATTTATACACTAAACATGTATTTAATATTAATACAAAAACATGTATTTAATTTTAATAAACTAAACATATTTAATATTATTACACTAAACATGTATTTAATATTTATACACTGAACATGTATTTAATAGTTATACACTAATCATGTATTTAATATTAATACACTAATCATGTATTTAATATTCATATACTAAATATGTATTTAATATTCATACACTTAACATGTATTTAATATTTATACACGAAACATGTATTTAATATTATACACTAAACATGTATTTAATATTCATACATTAAAAATGTATTTAATATTCATACACTAAACATGTATTTAATATTCATACATTAAACATGTATTTAATATTCATACACTAAACATGTATTTAATATTCGTACACGAAACATGTATTTAATATTTATACACTAAACATGTATTTAATATTCATACATTAAACATGTATTCAATATTCATACACTAAACATGTATTTAATATTTATACAAAAACGTGTATTTAATTTTAATAAACTAAACATATATTTAATATCAATACACTAAACATGTATTTAATATTTATACACTAAACATGTATTTAATATTCATACAAAAACATGTATTTAATTTTAATAAACTAAATATATATTTAATATTAATACACAAAACATGTATTTAATATTCATGAACTAAACATGTATTTAACATTTATACACTAAACATGTATTTAATATTCATACACTAAACATGTATTTAATTTTTGATAAATTAAACATATATTTAATATTAATACACTAAACATGTATTTAATATTAGAACAAAAACATGTATTTAATTTTGATAAACTAAACATATGTTTAATATTATTACACTAAACATGTATTTAATATTTATACACTGAACATGTATTTAATAGTTATACACTAATCATGCATTTAATATTAATACACTAATCATGTATTTAATATTCATACACTAAATATGTATTTAATATTCATACACTTAACATGTATTTAATATTTATACACGAAACATGTATTTAATATTTATACACTAAACATGGATTTAATATTCATACATTAAAAATTTATTTAATATTCATACACTAAACATGTATTTAATATTCATACATTAAACATGTATTTAATATTCATACACTCAACATGTATTTAATATTCGTACACGAAACATGTATTTAATATTTATACACTAAACATGTATTTAATATTCATACATTAAACATGTATTTAATATTCATACACTAAACATGAGTTTAATATTCATACACCAAACATGTATTTAATATTCATACACTAAACATGTATTTAATATTTATACAAAAACGTGTATTTAATTTTAATAAACTAAACATATATTTAATATCAATACACTAAACATGTATTTAATATTTATACACTAAACATGTAGTTGATATTCATACACTAAACATGTAGTTATTATTTATACATTAAACATGTATTTAATATTAATACAAAAACATGTATTTAATTTTAATAAACTAAATATATATTTAATATTAATACACTAAACATGTATTTAATATTCATGAACTAAACATGTATTTAACATTTATACACTAAACATGTATTTAATATTCATACACTAAAAATGTATTTAATTTTTGATAAATTAAACATATATTTAATATTAATACACTAAACATGTATTTAATATTCATACACTAAACATGTATTTAATATTCATATTCTAAACATGTAGTTATTATTCATACACTAAACATGTATTTAATATCAATACAGTAAACATGTATTAAATATTTATACACTAAACATGTATTTAATATTCATTCAATAAACATGTAGTTATTATTCTTACACTTAATATGTATTTAATATTAATACAAAAACATGTATCTAATTTTAATAAACTAAACATATATTTAATATTAATACAGTAAACATGTATTAAATATTTATACACTAAACATGTATTTAATATTAATACAAAAACATATATTTAATTTTAATAAACTAATCATATATTTAATATTAATACACTAAACATGTATTTAATATCTTTACACTAATTGTGTATTTAATATTTATACACTAAAAGTGTATTTAATATTCATACACTAAACATGTATTTAATATTAATACACTAAACATGTATTTAATATTTATACACTAAACATGTATTTAATATTCATAAACTAAACATGTATTTAACATTTATACACTAAACATGTATTTAATATTCATACACTAAACATGTAGTTATTATTTATACACTAAACATGTATTTAATATTAATACACTAAACATGTATTTAATATTTATACACTAAACATGTATTTAATATTAATACACTAAATATGTATTTATTATATATCCACTAAACATGTATTTAATATTCATAAACTAAACATGTATTTAATATTTATACACTAAACATGTATTTAATATTAATACAAAACATGTATTTATGTTTAATAAACCAAACATATATTTAATATTAATACACTAAACATGTATTTAATATTTATACAGTAAACATGTATTGAATATTCATACACTAAACATGTTTTTAATATTATACACTAAACATGCATTTAATATTCATATACTAAACATGTATTCAATATTTATACACTAAACATGTATTTAATATTAATACAAAAACATGTATTTAATTTTAATAAACTAAACATATATTTAATATTATTACACTAAACATGTATTTAATATTTATACACTGAACATGTATTTAATAGGTATACACTAATCATGTATTTAATATTAATACACTAATCATGTATTTAATATTCATACACTTAACATGTATTTAATATTTATTCACGAAACATGTATTTAATATTTATACACTAAACATGTATTTAATATTAATACACTGAACATGTATTTAATTTTTAATAAACTAAACATATATTTAATATTAATACACTAAACATGTATTTAATATTAATACACTAAACATGTATTTAATATTCATACACTAAACATGTATTTAATATTAATACAGTAAACATGTATTAAATATTTATACACTAAACATGTATTTAATATTCATTCAATAAACATGTAGTTATTATTCTTACACTTAATATGTATTTAATATTAATACAAAAACATGTATCTAATTTTAATAAACTAAACATATATTTAATATTAATACAGTAAACATTAATTAAATATTTATACACTAAACATGTATTTAATATTAATACAAAAACATGTATTTAATTTTAATAAACTAATCATATATTTAATATTAATACACTAAACATGTATTTAATATTTTTACACTAAACGTGTATTTAATATTTATACACTAAAAGTGTATTTAATATTAATACACTAAACATGTATTTAATATTAATACACTAAACATGTATTTAATATTCATACACTAAACATGTATTTAATATTCATAAACTAAACATGTATTTAACATTCATACACTAAACATGTATTTAATATTCATACACTAAACATGTAGTTATTATTTATACACTAAACATGTATTTAATATTAATACACTAAACATGTATTTAATATTTATACACTAAACATGTATTTAATAT
Organism: Nerophis ophidion; assembly: GCF_033978795.1. Taxonomy (NCBI): domain Eukaryota; kingdom Metazoa; phylum Chordata; class Actinopteri; order Syngnathiformes; family Syngnathidae; genus Nerophis; species Nerophis ophidion. The sequence goes on along the minus strand of NW_026906959.1, from coordinate 644,331 downwards.
TAATACACTAAAGATGTATTTATTATATATCCACTAAACATGTATTTAATATTCATAAACTAAACATGTATTTAATATTTATACACTAAACATGTATTTAATATTAATACAAAACATGTATTTACGTTTAATAAACTAAACATATATTTAATATTAATACACTAAACATGTATTTAATATGTATACAGTAAACATGTATTGAATATTCATACACTAAACATGTATTTAATATTATACACTAAACATGCATTTAATATTCATACACTAAACATGTATTTAATATTCATACACTAAACATGTATTTAATATTAATACAAAACATGTATTTAATTTTAATAAACTAAACATATATTTAATATTATTACACTAAACATGTATTAAATATTTATTTACTGAACATGTATTTAAAAGTTATACACTAATCATGTATTTAATATTAATACACTAATCATGTATTTAATATTCATACACTTAACATGTATTTAATATTTATTCACAAAACATGTATTTAATATTCATACATTAAACATGTATTTAATATTTATACACTAAACATGTATTTAATATTCGTACACGAAACATGTATTTAATATTCATACATTAAACATGTATTTAATATTCATTCAATAAACATGTAGTTATTATTCTTACATATAATATGTATTTAATATTAATACAAAAACATGTATTCAATATTAATAAACTAAACATATATTTAATATTAATACAGTAAACATGTATTAAATATTTATACACTAAACATGTATTTATTATTAATACAAAAACATGTATTTAATTTTAATAAACTAATCATATATTTAATATTAATACACTAAACATGTATTTAATATCTTTACACTAATTGTGTATTTAATATTTATACACTAAAAGTGTATTTAATATTAATACACTAAACATGTATTTAATATTAATACACTAAACATGTATTTAATATTTATACACTAAACATGTATTTAATATTCATAAACTAAACATGTATTTAACATTTATACACTAAACATGTATTTAATATTCATACACTAAACATGTAGTTATTATTCATACACTAAACATGTATTTAATATTAATACACTAAACATGTATTTAATATTTATACACTAAACATGTATTTAATATTAATACACTAAATATGTATTTATTATATTTCCACTAAACATGTATTTAATATTCATAAACTAAACATGTATTTAATATTTATACACTAAACATGTATTTAATATTAATACAAAACATGTATTTATGTTTAATAAACCAAACATATATTTAATATTAATACACTAAACATGTATTTAATATTTATACGGTAAACATGTATTGAATATTCATACACTAAACATGTATTTAATTTTATACACTAAACATGCATTTATTATTCATACACTAAACATGTATTCAATATTTATACACTAAACATGTATTTAATATTAATACAAAAACATGTATTTATTTTAATAAACTAAACATATATTTAATATTAATACACTAAACATGTATTTAATATTTATACACTAAACATGTATTTAATATTCATAAACTAAACATGTATTTAATATTCATACACTAAACATGTAGTTATTATTTATACACTAAACATGTATTTAATATTCATAAACTAAACATGTATTTAACATTTATACACTAAACATGTATTTAATATTCATACACTAAACATGTAGTTATTATTTATACACTAAACATGTATTTAATATTAATACACTAAACATGTATTTAATATTTATACACTAAACATGTATTTAATATTAATACAAAACATGTATTTAAGTTTAATAAACTAAACATATATTTAATATTAATACACTAAACATGTATTTAATATTCATACACTAAACATGCATTTAATATTCATACACTAAACATGTATTTAATATTATACACTAAACATGCGTTTAATATTCATACACTAAACATGTATTTAATATTTATACACTAAACATGTATTTAACATTAATACAAAAACATGTATTTAATTTTAATAAACTAAACATATATTTAATATTATTACACTAAACATGTATTTAATATTTATACACTGAACATGTATTTAATAGTTATACACTAATCATGTATTTAATATTAATACACTAATCATGTATTTAATATTCATACACTAAATATGTATTTAATATTCATACACTTAACATGTATTTAATATTTATTCACGAAACATGTATTTAATATTTATACACTAAACATGTATTTAATATTAATACACTAAATATGTATTTATTATATATCCACTAAACATTTATTTAATATTCATAAACTAAATATATATTTAATATTAATACACTAAACATGTATTTAATATTAATACACTAAACATGTATTTAATATTTTTACACTAAACATGTATTTAATATTCATACAAAAACATGTATTTAATTTTAATAAACTAAACATATATTTAATATTATTACACTAAACATGTATTTAATATTTATACACTGAACATGTATTTAATATTCATACACTAAAAATTTAGTTATTATTTATACACTGAACATGTATTTAATATTTATTCACGAAACATGTTTTTAATATTTATACACTAAACATGTATTTAATATTCATACATTAAAAATGTATTTAATATTCATACACTAAACATGTATTTAATATTCATACATTAAACATGTATTTAATATTCATACACTAAACATGTATTTAATATTCGTACACGAAACATGTATTTAATATTTCTACAAAAACATGTATTTAATTTTAATAAACTAAACATATATTTAATATTAATACACTAAACATGTATTTAATATTCATACACTAAACATGTATTTAATATTAATACACTAAACATGTATTTAATATTAATACAAAAACATGTATTTAATATTAATACACTAAACATGTGTTTAATATTTATACAAAAAACATGTATTTAATTTTAGTAAACTAAACATATATTTAATATTAATACACTAAACATGTATTTAATATTTATACACTAAACATGTATTTAATATTCATACACTAAACATGTAGTTATTATTAATACACTAAACATGTATTTAATATGTATACACTAAATATGTATTTAATATTCATACACTAAACATGTATTTAATATTAATACACTGAACATGTATTTAATAATCATATACTAAACGTATATGTAATCATGTACTAATCATATATTTAATATTCATTTAGTAAACATGTATTTATTATCCTCTAAATAAGGCACACTTGGAAATAATGAATTTCTTTATGTGTGCAGTTGCGGCAGAGGTCCACAGGAGGGCGCACGTTCCCTCTTAATAAGTCCGGTCCTCTCCGCCTCTCTATCTCTCTTTTTCCTTTTTTTTGTTTCTTTTATTTTTTTTACATAAGTTTGGTTTCTCATACACTTATATTTATACACTAAACATGTATTTAATATTAATACACTAAACATGTATTTAATATTTATACACTAAACATGTATTTAATATTAGAACAAAAACATGTATTTAATTTTGATAAACTAAACATATATTTAATATTAATACACTAAACATGTATTTAATATTAATACAAAAACATGTATTTAATTTTAATAAACTAAATATATATTTAATATTAATACACTAAACATGTATTTAATATTCATAAACTAAACATGTATTTAACATTTATACACTAAACATGTATTTAATATTAATACACTAAACATGTATTTAATATTTATGCACTAAACATGTATTTAATATTAGAACAAAAACATGTATTTAATATTTATACACTAAACATGTATTTAATATTCATACACTAAACATGTAGTTATTATTCATACACTAAACATGTATTTAATATTAATACACTAAACATGTATTTAATATTTATACACTAAACATGTATTTAATATTCATAAACTAAACATGTATTTAACATTTATACACTAAACATACTAAAGTATTGTCCGATCATTACCTTATAAAATTCGAGGTTCAGACGCATGTTCGTCAAACTAATAATAATAATAACTGCTATAGCAGCCGCAACATTAATACGGCCACAACGACAACTCTTGCTGACCTACTGCCCTCGGTAATGGCACCATTCCCAAAGTATGTAGGCTCTATTGATAACCTCACTAACAACTTTAACGACGCCCTGCGCGAAACCATTAATAACATAGCACCGCTAAAGTTAAAAAAGGCTCCAAAAAAGCGCACCCCGTGGTTTACAGAAGAAACTAGAGCTCAGAAATTATTATGCAGAAAGCTGGAACGCAAATGGCGCACGACTAAACTTGAGGTGCACCATCAAGCATTTAGTGATGGTTTAATAACTTATAAACGCATGCTTACCTTAGCTAAAGCTAATTATTACTCAAATCTCATCCACCGTAATAAAAACGATCCTAAATTTTTGTTTAGTACGGTAGCATCGCTTAACCAACAAGGGACTCCTTCCAGTAGCTCCACCCACTCAGCTGATGACTTTATGCAATTCTTTAGTAAGAAAATTGAAGTCATTAGAAAGGAGATTAAAGACAATGCGTCCCAGCTACAACGGGGTTCTATTAACACTGACACGATTGTATATACGGCGGATACTGCCCTCCAAAATACTTTCTCTCGTTTTGAGGAAATAACATTAGAGGAATTGTTACAACGTGTAAATGGAATAAAACAAACAACATGTTTACTTGACCCTCTTCCTGGGAAACTGATCAAGGAGCTCTTTGTATTATTAGGTCCATCAGTGCTAAATATTATAAACTTATCACTTTCCTCGGGCACTGTTCCCCTAGCATTCAAAAAAGCGGTTATTCATCCTCTTCTTAAAAGACCTAACCTCGATCCTGACCTCATGGTAAACTACCGACCGGTGTCTCACCTTCCCTTTATTTCAAAAATCCTCGAAAAAATTGTTGCGGAGCAGTTAAATGAACACTTAGCGTCTAACAATCTATGTGAAACCTTTCAATCCGGTTTCAGGGCAAATCACTCCACGGAGACAGCCCTCGCAAAAATGACTAATGATCTATTGCTAACGATGGATTCTGATGCGTCATCTATGTTGCTGCTCCTCGATCTTAGCGCTGCTTTCGATACCGTCGATCATAATATTTTATTAGAACGTATCAAAACACGAATTGGTATGTCAGACTTAGCCCTGTCTTGGTTTAACTCTTATCTTACTGATAGGATGCAGTGTGTCTCCCATAACAATGTGACCTCGGACTACGTTAAGGTAACGTGTGGAGTTCCCCAGGGTTCGGTCCTTGGCCCTGCACTCTTCAGCATCTACATGCTGCCGCTAGGTGACATCATACGCAAATACGGTGTTAGCTTTCACTGTTATGCTGATGACACCCAACTCTACATGCCCCTAAAGCTGACCAACACGCCGGATTGTAGTCAGCTGGAGGCGTGTCTTAATGAAATTAAACAATGGATGTCCGCTAACTTTTTGCAACTCAATGCCAAAAAAACGGAAATGCTGATTATCGGTCCTGCTAGACACCGAACTCTATTTAATAATACAACTCTAACATTTGACAACCAAACAATTAAACAAGGCGACACGGTAAAGAATCTGGGTATTATCTTCGACCCAACTCTCTCCTTTGAGGCACACATTAAAAGCGTTACTAAAACGGCCTTCTTTCATCTCCGTAATATCGCTAAAATTCGCTCCATTCTGTCCACTAAGGACGCTGAGATCATTATCCATGCGTTTGTTACGTCTCGCCTCGACTACTGTAACGTATTATTTTCGGGTCTCCCCATGTCTAGCATTAAAAGATTACAGTTGGTACAAAATGCGGCTGCTAGACTTTTGACAAGAACAAGAAAGTTTGATCACATTACGCCTGTACTGGCTCACCTGCACTGGCTTCCTGTGCACTTAAGATGTGACTTTAAGGTTTTACTACTTACGTATAAAATACTACACGGTCTAGCTCCATCCTATCTTGCCGATTGTATTGTACCATATGTCCCGGCAAGAAATCTGCGTTCAAAGGATTCCGGCTTGTTAGTGATTCCCAAAGCCCAAAAAAAGTCTGCGGGCTATAGAGCGTTTTCCGTTCGGGCTCCAGTACTCTGGAATGCCCTCCCGGTAACAGTTCGAGATGCCACCTCAGTAGAAGCATTTAAGTCTCACCTTAAAACTCATTTGTATACTGTAGCCTTTAAATAGACTCCCTTTTTAGACCAGTTGATCTGCTGTTTCTTTTCTTTTTCTTCTATGTCCCACTCTCCCCTGTGGAGGGGGTCCGGTCCGATCCGGTGGCCATGTACTGCTTGCCTGTGTATCGGCTGGGGACATCTCTGCGCTGCTGATCCGCCTCGACATCTCTGCGCTGCTGATCCGCCTCCGCTTGGGATGGTTTCCTGCTGGCTCCGCTGTGAACGGGACTCTCGCTGCTGAGTTGGAACCGCTTTGGACTGGACTCTCGCGACTGTGTTGGATCCATTGTGGATTGAACTTTCACAGTATCATGTTAGACCCGCTCGACATCCATTGCTTTCCTCCTCTCTAAGGTTCTCATAATCATTATTGTCACCGACGTCCCACTGGATCATTATTGTCACCGATGTCCCACTGGGTGTGAGTTTTCCTTGCCCTTATGTGGGCCTACCGAGGATGTCGTGGTGGTTTGTGCAGCCCTTTGAGACACTAGTGATTTAGGGCTATATAAGTAAACATTGATTGATTGATTGATTGAATATTCATACACTAAACATGTAGTTATTATTTATACACTAAACATGTATTTAATATTAATACACTAAACATGTATTTAATATTTATACACTAAACATGTATTTAATATTAAAACACTAAATATGTATTTATTATATATCCACTAAACATGTATTTAATATTCATAAACTAAACATGTATTTAATATTCATACACTAAACATGTATTTAATATTAATACAAAACATGTATTTACGTTTAATAAACTAAACATATATTTAATATTATTAAACTAAACATGTATTTAATATTAATACACTAATCATGTATTTAATATTCACACACTAAATATGTATTTAATATTCATACACTTAACATGTATTTAATATTTATACACGAAACATGTATTTAATATTTATACACTAAACATGTATTTAATATTCATACATTAAACATGTACTTAATATTCATACACTAAACATGTATTTAATATTCATACACTAAACATGTATTTAAAATTCATACATTAAACATGTATTTAATATTTATACACTAAACATGTATTTAATATTCATACACTAAACATGTAGTTATTATTTATACACTAAACATGTATTTAATATTAATACAGTAAACAAGTATTTAATATTAATACACTAAGCATGTATTTAATATTAATACAAAAACATGTATTTAATTTTAATAAACTAAATATATATTTAATATTCATACACTAAACGTGTATTTAATATTCATACACTAAACATGTATTTAATATTAATACACTAATCATGTATTTAATATTCATAAACTAAATATGTATTTAATATTTATACACTAAACATGTATTTAATATTCATACATTAAAAATGTATTGAATATTCATACACTAAACATGTATTTAATATTATACACTAAACATGCATTTAATATTCATACACTAAACATGTATTTAATATTTATACACTAAACATGTATTTAATATTAATACAAAAACATGTATTTAATTTTAATAAACTAAACATATTTAATATTATTACACTAAACATGTATTTAATATTTATACACTGAACATGTATTTAATAGTTATACACTAATCATGTATTTAATATTAATACACTAATCATGTATTTAATATTCATACACTAAATATGTATTTAATATTCATACACTTAACATGTATTTAATATTTATACACGAAACATGTATTTAATATTATACACTAAACATGTATTTAATATTCATACATTAAAAATGTATTTAATATTCATACACTAAACATGTATTTAATATTCATACATTAAACATGTATTTAATATTCATACACTAAACATGTATTTAATATTCGTACACGAAACATGTATTTAATATTTATACACTAAACATGTATTTAATATTCATACATTAAACATGTATTCAATATTCATACACTAAACATGTATTTAATATTTATACAAAAACGTGTATTTAATTTTAATAAACTAAACATATATTTAATATCAATACACTAAACATGTATTTAATATTTATACACTAAACATGTATTTAATATTCATACAAAAACATGTATTTAATTTTAATAAACTAAATATATATTTAATATTAATACACAAAACATGTATTTAATATTCATGAACTAAACATGTATTTAACATTTATACACTAAACATGTATTTAATATTCATACACTAAACATGTATTTAATTTTTGATAAATTAAACATATATTTAATATTAATACACTAAACATGTATTTAATATTAGAACAAAAACATGTATTTAATTTTGATAAACTAAACATATATTTAATATTATTACACTAAACATGTATTTAATATTTATACACTGAACATGTATTTAATAGTTATACACTAATCATGTATTTAATATTAATACACTAATCATGTATTTAATATTCATACACTAAATATGTATTTAATATTCATACACTTAACATGTATTTAATATTTATACACGAAACATGTATTTAATATTTATACACTAAACATGTATTTAATATTCATACATTAAAAATTTATTTAATATTCATACACTAAACATGTATTTAATATTCATACATTAAACATGTATTTAATATTCATACACTCAACATGTATTTAATATTCGTACACGAAACATGTATTTAATATTTATACACTAAACATGTATTTAATATTCATACATTAAACATGTATTTAATATTCATACACTAAACATGAGTTTAATATTCATACACCAAACATGTATTTAATATTCATACACTAAACATGTATTTAATATTTATACAAAAACGTGTATTTAATTTTAATAAACTAAACATATATTTAATATCAATACACTAAACATGTATTTAATATTTATACACTAAACATGTAGTTAATATTCATACACTAAACATGTAGTTATTATTTATACATTAAACATGTATTTAATATTAATACAAAAACATGTATTTAATTTTAATAAACTAAATATATATTTAATATTAATACACTAAACATGTATTTAATATTCATGAACTAAACATGTATTTAACATTTATGCACTAAACATGTATTTAATATTCATACACTAAAAATGTATTTAATTTTTGATAAATTAAACATATATTTAATATTAATACACTAAACATGTATTTAATATTCATACAAAAACGTGTATTTAATTTTAATAAACTAAACATATATTTAATATCAATACACTAAACATGTATTTAATATTTATACACTAAACATGTAGTTAATATTCATACACTAAACATGTAGTTATTATTTATACATTAAACATGTATTTAATATTAATACAAAAACATGTATTTAATTTTAATAAACTAAATATATATTTAATATTAATACACTAAACATGTATTTAATATTCATGAACTAAACATGTATTTAACATTTATACACTAAACATGTATTTAATATTCATACACTAAAAATGTATTTAATTTTTGATAAATTAAACATATATTTAATATTAATACACTAAACATGTATTTAATATTCATACACTAAACATGTATTTAATATTCATATTCTAAACATGTAGTTATTATTCATACACTAAACATGTATTTAATATCAATACAGTAAACATGTATTAAATATTTATACACTAAACATGTATTTAATATTCATTCAATAAACATGTAGTTATTATTCTTACACTTAATATGTATTTAATATTAATACAAAAACATGTATCTAATTTTAATAAACTAAACATATATTTAATATTAATACAGTAAACATGTATTAAATATTTATACACTAAACATGTATTTAATATTAATACAAAAACATGTATTTAATTTTAATAAACTAATCATATATTTAATATTAATACACTAAACATGTATTTAATATCTTTACACTAATTGTGTATTTAATATTTATACACTAAAAGTGTATTTAATATTCATACACTAAACATGTATTTAAGATTAATACACTAAACATGTATTTAATATTTATACACTAAACATGTATTTAATATTCATAAACTAAACATGTATTTAACATTTATACACTAAACATGTATTTAATATTCATACACTAAACATGTAGTTATTATTTATACACTAAACATGTATTTAATATTAATACACTAAACATGTATTTAATATTTATACACTAAACATGTATTTAATATTAATACACTAAATATGTATTTATTATATATCCACTAAACATGTATTTAATATTCATAAACTAAACATGTATTTAATATTTATACACTAAACATGTATTTAATATTAATACAAAACATGTATTTATGTTTAATAAACCAAACATATATTTAATATTAATACACTAAACATGTATTTAATATTTATACAGTAAACATGTATTGAATATTCATACACTAAACATGTATTTAATATTATACACTAAACATGCATTTAATATTCATATACTAAACATGTATTCAATATTTATACACTAAACATGTATTTAATATTAATACAAAAACATGTATTTAATTTTAATAAACTAAACATATATTTAATATTATTACACTAAACATGTATTTAATATTTATACACTGAACATGTATTTAATAGGTATACACTAATCATGTATTTAATATTAATACACTAATCATGTATTTAATATTCATACACTTAACATGTATTTAATATTTATTCACGAAACATGTATTTAATATTTATACACTAAACATGTATTTAATATTAATACACTGAACATGTATTTAATTTTTAATAAACTAAACATATATTTAATATTAATACACTAAACATGTATTTAATATTAATACACTAAACATGTATTTAATATTCATACACTAAACATGTATTTAATATTAATACAGTAAACATGTATTAAATATTTATACACTAAACATGTATTTAATATTCATTCAATAAACATGTAGTTATTATTCTTACACTTAATATGTATTTAATATTAATACAAAAACATGTATCTAATTTTAATAAACTAAACATATATTTAATATTAATACAGTAAACATTAATTAAATATTTATACACTAAACATGTATTTAATATTAATACAAAAACATGTATTTAATTTTAATAAACTAATCATATATTTAATATTAATACACTAAACATGTATTTAATATTTTTACACTAAACGTGTATTTAATATTTATACACTAAAAGTGTATTTAATATTAATACACTAAACATGTATTTAATATTAATACACTAAACATGTATTTAATATTCATACACTAAACATGTATTTAATATTCATAAACTAAACATGTATTTAACATTCATACACTAAACATGTATTTAATATTCATACACTAAACATGTAGTTATTATTTATACACTAAACATGTATTTAATATTAATACACTAAACATGTATTTAATATTTATACACTAAACATGTATTTAATATTAATACACTAAAGATGTATTTATTATATATCCACTAAACATGTATTTAATATTCATAAACTAAACATGTATTTAATATTTATACACTAAACATGTATTTAATATTAATACAAAACATGTATTTACGTTTAATAAACTAAACATATATTTAATATTAATACACTAAACATGTATTTAATATGTATACAGTAAACATGTATTGAATATTCATACACTAAACATGTATTTAATATTATACACTAAACATGCATTTAATATTCATACACTAAACATGTATTTAATATTCATACACTAAACATGTATTTAATATTAATACAAAACATGTATTTAATTTTAATAAACTAAACATATATTTAATATTATTACACTAAACATGTATTAAATATTTATACACTGAACATGTATTTAAAAGTTATACACTAATCATGTATTTAATATTAATACACTAATCATGTATTTAATATTCATACACTTAACATGTATTTAATATTTATTCACAAAACATGTATTTAATATTCATACATTAAACATGTATTTAATATTTATACACTAAACATGTATTTAATATTCGTACACGAAACATGTATTTAATATTCATACATTAAACATGTATTTAATATTCATTCAATAAACATGTAGTTATTATTCTTACATATAATATGTATTTAATATTAATACAAAAACATGTATTCAATATTAATAAACTAAACATATATTTAATATTAATACAGTAAACATGTATTAAATATTTATACACTAAACATGTATTTATTATTAATACAAAAACATGTATTTAATTTTAATAAACTAATCATATATTTAATATTAATACACTAAACATGTATTTAATATCTTTACACTAATTGTGTATTTAATATTTATACACTAAAAGTGTATTTAATATTAATACACTAAACATGTATTTAATATTAATACACTAAACATGTATTTAATATTTATACACTAAACATGTAAATAATATTCATAAACTAAACATGTATTTAACATTTATACACTAAACATGTATTTAATATTCATACACTAAACATGTAGTTATTATTCATACACTAAACATGTATTTAATATTAATACATTAAACATGTATTTAATATTTATACACTAAACATGTATTTAATATTAATACACTAAATATGTATTTATTATATATCCACTAAACATGTATTTAATATTCATAAACTAAACATGTATTTAATATTTATACACTAAACATGTATTTAATATTAATACAAAACATGTATTTATGTTTAATAAACCAAACATATATTTAATATTAATACACTAAACATGTATTTAATATTTATACACTAAACATGTATTTAATATTAATACACTAAATATGTATTTATTATATATCCACTAAACATGTATTTAATATTCATAAACTAAACATGTATTTAATATTTATACACTAAACATGTATTTAATATTAATACAAAAACATGTATTTAATTTTAATAAACTAAATATATATTTAATATTAATACACTAAACATGTATTTAATATTCATAAACTAAACATGTATTTAACATTTATACACTAAACATGTATTTAATATTAATACACTAAACATGTATTTAATATTTATACACTAAACATGTATTTAATATTAGAACAAAAACATGTATTTAATATTTATACACTAAACATGTATTTAATATTCATACACTAAACATGTAGTTATTATTCATACACTAAACATGTATTTAATATTAATACACTAAACATGTATTTAATATTTATACACTAAACATGTATTTAATATTCATAAACTAAACATGTATTTAACATTTATACACTAAACATGTATTTAATATTCATACACTAAACATGTAGTTATTATTTATACACTAAACATGTATTTAATATTAATACACTAAACATGTATTTAATATTTATACACTAAACATGTATTTAATATTCATACAAAAACATGTATTTAATTTTAATAAACTAAATATATATTTAATATTAATACACAAAACATGTATTTAATATTCATGAACTAAACATGTATTTAACATTTATACACTAAACATGTATTTAATATTCATACACTAAACATGTATTTAATTTTTGATAAATTAAACATATATTTAATATTAATACACTAAACATGTATTTAATATTAGAACAAAAACATGTATTTAATTTTGATAAACTAAACATATATTTAATATTATTACACTAAACATGTATTTAATATTTATACACTGAACATGTATTTAATAGTTATACACTAATCATGTATTTAATATTAATACACTAATCATGTATTTAATATTCATACACTAAATATGTATTTAATATTCATACACTTAACATGTATTTAATATTTATACACGAAACATGTATTTAATATTTATACACTAAACATGTATTTAATATTCATACATTAAAAATTTATTTAATATTCATACACTAAACATGTATTTAATATTCATACATTAAACATGTATTTAATATTCATACACTCAACATGTATTTAATATTCGTACACGAAACATGTATTTAATATTTATACACTAAACATGTATTTAATATTCATACATTAAACATGTATTTAATATTCATACACTAAACATGAGTTTAATATTCATACACCAAACATGTATTTAATATTCATACACTAAACATGTATTTAATATTTATACAAAAACGTGTATTTAATTTTAATAAACTAAACATATATTTAATATCAATACACTAAACATGTATTTAATATTTATACACTAAACATGTAGTTAATATTCATACACTAAACATGTAGTTATTATTTATACATTAAACATGTATTTAATATTAATACAAAAACATGTATTTAATTTTAATAAACTAAATATATATTTAATATTAATACACTAAACATGTATTTAATATTCATGAACTAAACATGTATTTAACATTTATACACTAAACATGTATTTAATATTCATACACTAAAAATGTATTTAATTTTTGATAAATTAAACATATATTTAATATTAATACACTAAACATGTATTTAATATTCATACAAAAACGTGTATTTAATTTTAATAAACTAAACATATATTTAATATCAATACACTAAACATGTATTTAATATTTATACACTAAACATGTAGTTAATATTCATACACTAAACATGTAGTTATTATTTATACATTAAACATGTATTTAATATTAATACAAAAACATGTATTTAATTTTAATAAACTAAATATATATTTAATATTAATACACTAAACATGTATTTAATATTCATGAACTAAACATGTATTTAACATTTATACACTAAACATGTATTTAATATTCATACACTAAAAATGTATTTAATTTTTGATAAATTAAACATATATTTAATATTAATACACTAAACATGTATTTAATATTCATACACTAAACATGTATTTAATATTCATATTCTAAACATGTAGTTATTATTCATACACTAAACATGTATTTAATATCAATACAGTAAACATGTATTAAATATTTATACACTAAACATGTATTTAATATTCATTCAATAAACATGTAGTTATTATTCTTACACTTAATATGTATTTAATATTAATACAAAAACATGTATCTAATTTTAATAAACTAAACATATATTTAATATTAATACAGTAAACATGTATTAAATATTTATACACTAAACATGTATTTAATATTAATACAAAAACATGTATTTAATTTTAATAAACTAATCATATATTTAATATTAATACACTAAACATGTATTTAATATCTTTACACTAATTGTGTATTTAATATTTATACACTAAAAGTGTATTTAATATTCATACACTAAACATGTATTTAAGATTAATACACTAAACATGTATTTAATATTTATACACTAAACATGTATTTAATATTCATAAACTAAACATGTATTTAACATTTATACACTAAACATGTATTTAATATTCATACACTAAACATGTAGTTATTATTTATACACTAAACATGTATTTAATATTAATACACTAAACATGTATTTAATATTAATACACTAAATATGTATTTATTATATATCCACTAAACATGTATTTAATATTCATAAACTAAACATGTATTTAATATTTATACACTAAACATGTATTTAATATTAATACAAAACATGTATTTATGTTTAATAAACCAAACATATATTTAATATTAATACACTAAACATGTATTTAATATTTATACAGTAAACATGTATTGAATATTCATACACTAAACATGTATTTAATATTATACACTAAACATGCATTTAATATTCATATACTAAACATGTATTCAATATTTATACACTAAACATGTATTTAATATTAATACAAAAACATGTATTTAATTTTAATAAACTAAACATATATTTAATATTATTACACTAAACATGTATTTAATATTTATACACTGAACATGTATTTAATAGGTATACACTAATCATGTATTTAATATTAATACACTAATCATGTATTTAATATTCATACACTTAACATGTATTTAATATTTATTCACGAAACATGTATTTAATATTTATACACTAAACATGTATTTAATATTAATACACTGAACATGTATTTAATTTTTAATAAACTAAACATATATTTAATATTAATACACTAAACATGTATTTAATATTAATACACTAAACATGTATTTAATATTCATACACTAAACATGTATTTAATATTAATACAGTAAACATGTATTAAATATTTATACACTAAACATGTATTTAATATTCATTCAATAAACATGTAGTTATTATTCTTACACTTAATATGTATTTAATATTAATACAAAAACATGTATCTAATTTTAATAAACTAAACATATATTTAATATTAATACAGTAAACATTAATTAAATATTTATACACTAAACATGTATTTAATATTAATACAAAAACATGTATTTAATTTTAATAAACTAATCATATATTTAATATTAATACACTAAACATGTATTTAATATTTTTACACTAAACGTGTATTTAATATTTATACACTAAAAGTGTATTTAATATTAATACACTAAACATGTATTTAATATTAATACACTAAACATGTATTTAATATTCATACACTAAACATGTATTTAATATTCATAAACTAAACATGTATTTAACATTCATACACTAAACATGTATTTAATATTCATACACTAAACATGTAGTTATTATTTATACACTAAACATGTATTTAATATTAATACACTAAACATGTATTTAATATTTATACACTAAACATGTATTTAATATTAATACACTAAAGATGTATTTATTATATATCCACTAAACATGTATTTAATATTCATAAACTAAACATGTATTTAATATTTATACACTAAACATGTATTTAATATTAATACAAAACATGTATTTACGTTTAATAAACTAAACATATATTTAATATTAATACACTAAACATGTATTTAATATGTATACAGTAAACATGTATTGAATATTCATACACTAAACATGTATTTAATATTATACACTAAACATGCATTTAATATTCATACACTAAACATGTATTTAATATTCATACACTAAACATGTATTTAATATTAATACAAAACATGTATTTAATTTTAATAAACTAAACATATATTTAATATTATTACACTAAACATGTATTAAATATTTATACACTGAACATGTATTTAAAAGTTATACACTAATCATGTATTTAATATTAATACACTAATCATGTATTTAATATTCATACACTTAACATGTATTTAATATTTATTCACAAAACATGTATTTAATATTCATACATTAAACATGTATTTAATATTTATACACTAAACATGTATTTAATATTCGTACACGAAACATGTATTTAATATTCATACATTAAACATGTATTTAATATTCATTCAATAAACATGTAGTTATTATTCTTACATATAATATGTATTTAATATTAATACAAAAACATGTATTCAATATTAATAAACTAAACATATATTTAATATTAATACAGTAAATATGTATTAAATATTTATACACTAAACATGTATTTATTATTAATACAAAAACATGTATTTAATTTTAATAAACTAATCATATATTTAATATTAATACACTAAACATGTATTTAATATCTTTACACTAATTGTGTATTTAATATTTATACACTAAAAGTGTATTTAATATTAATACACTAAACATGTATTTAATATTAATACACTAAACATGT
This sequence comes from Nerophis ophidion, assembly GCF_033978795.1. NCBI lineage: Eukaryota > Metazoa > Chordata > Actinopteri > Syngnathiformes > Syngnathidae > Nerophis > Nerophis ophidion. The sequence continues at coordinate 626,537 of NW_026906959.1, read as the reverse complement.
ATTTAATATTTATACACTAAACATGTATTTAATATTCATAAACTAAACATGTATTTAACATTTATACACTAAACATGTATTTAATATTCATACACTAAACATGTAGTTATTATTCATACACTAAACATGTATTTAATATTAATACACTAAACATGTATTTAATATTTATACACTAAACATGTATTTAATATTAATACACTAAATATGTATTTATTATATATCCACTAAACATGTATTTAATATTCATAAACTAAACATGTATTTAATATTTATACACTAAACATGTATTTAATATTAATACAAAACATGTATTTATGTTTAATAAACCAAACATATATTTAATATTAATACACTAAACATGTATTTAATATTTATACGGTAAACATGTATTGAATATTCATACACTAAACATGTATTTAATTTTATACACTAAACATGCATTTATTATTCATACACTAAACATGTATTCAATATTTATACACTAAACATGTATTTAATATTAATACAAAAACATGTATTTATTTTAATAAACTAAACATATATTTAATATTAATACACTAAACATGTATTTAATATTTATACACTAAACATGTATTTAATATTCATAAACTAAACATGTATTTAATATTCATACACTAAACATGTAGTTATTATTTATACACTAAACATGTATTTAATATTCATAAACTAAACATGTATTTAACATTTATACACTAAACATGTATTTAATATTCATACACTAAACATGTAGTTATTATTTATACACTAAACATGTATTTAATATTAATACACTAAACATGTATTTAATATTTATACACTAAACATGTATTTAATATTAATACAAAACATGTATTTAAGTTTAATAAACTAAACATATATTTAATATTAATACACTAAACATGTATTTAATATTCATACACTAAACATGCATTTAATATTCATACACTAAACATGTATTTAATATTATACACTAAACATGCGTTTAATATTCATACACTAAACATGTATTTAATATTTATACACTAAACATGTATTTAATATTAATACAAAAACATGTATTTAATTTTAATAAACTAAACATATATTTAATATTATTACACTAAACATGTATTTAATATTTATACACTGAACATGTATTTAATAGTTATACACTAATCATGTATTTAATATTAATACACTAATCATGTATTTAATATTCATACACTAAATATGTATTTAATATTCATACACTTAACATGTATTTAATATTTATTCACGAAACATGTATTTAATATTTATACACTAAACATGTATTTAATATTAATACACTAAATATGTATTTATTATATATCCACTAAACATTTATTTAATATTCATAAACTAAATATATATTTAATATTAATACACTAAACATGTATTTAATATTAATACACTAAACATGTATTTAATATTTTTACACTAAACATGTATTTAATATTCATACAAAAACATGTATTTAATTTTAATAAACTAAACATATATTTAATATTATTACACTAAACATGTATTTAATATTTATACACTGAACATGTATTTAATATTCATACACTAAAAATTTAGTTATTATTTATACACTGAACATGTATTTAATATTTATTCACGAAACATGTTTTTAATATTTATACACTAAACATGTATTTAATATTCATACATTAAAAATGTATTTAATATTCATACACTAAACATGTATTTAATATTCATACATTAAACATGTATTTAATATTCATACACTAAACATGTATTTAATATTCGTACACGAAACATGTATTTAATATTTCTACAAAAACATGTATTTAATTTTAATAAACTAAACATATATTTAATATTAATACACTAAACATGTATTTAATATTCATACACTAAACATGTATTTAATATTAATACACTAAACATGTATTTAATATTAATACAAAAACATGTATTTAATATTAATACACTAAACATGTGTTTAATATTTATACAAAAAACATGTATTTAATTTTAGTAAACTAAACATATATTTAATATTAATACACTAAACATGTATTTAATATTTATACACTAAACATGTATTTAATATTCATACACTAAACATGTAGTTATTATTAATACACTAAACATGTATTTAATATGTATACACTAAATATGTATTTAATATTCATACACTAAACATGTATTTAATATTAATACACTGAACATGTATTTAATAATCATATACTAAACGTATATGTAATCATGTACTAATCATATATTTAATATTCATTTAGTAAACATGTATTTATTATCCTCTAAATAAGGCACACTTGGAAATAATGAATTTCTTTATGTGTGCAGTTGCGGCAGAAGTCCACAGGAGGGCGCACGTTCCCTCTTAATAAGTCCGGTCCTCTCCGCCTCTCTATCTCTCTTTTTCCTTTTTTTTGTTTCTTTTATTTTTTTTACATAAGTTTGGTTTCTCATACACTTATATTTATACACTAAACATGTATTTAATATTAATACACTAAACATGTATTTAATATTTATACACTAAACATGTATTTAATATTAGAACAAAAACATGTATTTAATTTTGATAAACTAAACATATATTTAATATTAATACACTAAACATGTATTTAATATTAATACAAAAACATGTATTTAATTTTAATAAACTAAATATATATTTAATATTAATACACTAAACATGTATTTAATATTCATAAACTAAACATGTATTTAACATTTATACACTAAACATGTATTTAATATTAATACACTAAACATGTATTTAATATTTATACACTAAACATGTATTTAATATTAGAACAAAAACATGTATTTAATATTTATACACTAAACATGTATTTAATATTCATACACTAAACATGTAGTTATTATTCATACACTAAACATGTATTTAATATTAATACACTAAACATGTATTTAATATTTATACACTAAACATGTATTTAATATTCATAAACTAAACATGTATTTAACATTTATACACTAAACATACTAAAGTATTGTCCGATCATTACCTTATAAAATTCGAGGTTCAGACGCATGTTCGTCAAACTAATAATAATAATAACTGCTATAGCAGCCGCAACATTAATACGGCCACAACGACAACTCTTGCTGACCTACTGCCCTCGGTAATGGCACCATTCCCAAAGTATGTAGGCTCTATTGATAACCTCACTAACAACTTTAACGACGCCCTGCGCGAAACCATTAATAACATAGCACCGCTAAAGTTAAAAAAGGCTCCAAAAAAGCGCACCCCGTGGTTTACAGAAGAAACTAGAGCTCAGAAATTATTATGCAGAAAGCTGGAACGCAAATGGCGCACGACTAAACTTGAGGTGCACCATCAAGCATTTAGTGATGGTTTAATAACTTATAAACGCATGCTTACCTTAGCTAAAGCTAATTATTACTCAAATCTCATCCACCGTAATAAAAACGATCCTAAATTTTTGTTTAGTACGGTAGCATCGCTTAACCAACAAGGGACTCCTTCCAGTAGCTCCACCCACTCAGCTGATGACTTTATGCAATTCTTTAGTAAGAAAATTGAAGTCATTAGAAAGGAGATTAAAGACAATGCGTCCCAGCTACAACGGGGTTCTATTAACACTGACACGATTGTATATACGGCGGATACTGCCCTCCAAAATACTTTCTCTCGTTTTGAGGAAATAACATTAGAGGAATTGTTACAACGTGTAAATGGAATAAAACAAACAACATGTTTACTTGACCCTCTTCCTGGGAAACTGATCAAGGAGCTCTTTGTATTATTAGGTCCATCAGTGCTAAATATTATAAACTTATCACTTTCCTCGGGCACTGTTCCCCTAGCATTCAAAAAAGCGGTTATTCATCCTCTTCTTAAAAGACCTAACCTCGATCCTGACCTCATGGTAAACTACCGACCGGTGTCTCACCTTCCCTTTATTTCAAAAATCCTCGAAAAAATTGTTGCGGAGCAGTTAAATGAACACTTAGCGTCTAACAATCTATGTGAAACCTTTCAATCCGGTTTCAGGGCAAATCACTCCACGGAGACAGCCCTCGCAAAAATGACTAATGATCTATTGCTAACGATGGATTCTGATGCGTCATCTATGTTGCTGCTCCTCGATCTTAGCGCTGCTTTCGATACCGTCGATCATAATATTTTATTAGAACGTATCAAAACACGAATTGGTATGTCAGACTTAGCCCTGTCTTGGTTTAACTCTTATCTTACTGATAGGATGCAGTGTGTCTCCCATAACAATGTGACCTCGGACTACGTTAAGGTAACGTGTGGAGTTCCCCAGGGTTCGGTCCTTGGCCCTGCACTCTTCAGCATCTACATGCTGCCGCTAGGTGACATCATACGCAAATACGGTGTTAGCTTTCACTGTTATGCTGATGACACCCAACTCTACATGCCCCTAAAGCTGACCAACACGCCGGATTGTAGTCAGCTGGAGGCGTGTCTTAATGAAATTAAACAATGGATGTCCGCTAACTTTTTGCAACTCAATGCCAAAAAAACGGAAATGCTGATTATCGGTCCTGCTAGACACCGAACTCTATTTAATAATACAACTCTAACATTTGACAACCAAACAATTAAACAAGGCGACACGGTAAAGAATCTGGGTATTATCTTCGACCCAACTCTCTCCTTTGAGGCACACATTAAAAGCGTTACTAAAACGGCCTTCTTTCATCTCCGTAATATCGCTAAAATTCGCTCCATTCTGTCCACTAAGGACGCTGAGATCATTATCCATGCGTTTGTTACGTCTCGCCTCGACTACTGTAACGTATTATTTTCGGGTCTCCCCATGTCTAGCATTAAAAGATTACAGTTGGTACAAAATGCGGCTGCTAGACTTTTGACAAGAACAAGAAAGTTTGATCACATTACGCCTGTACTGGCTCACCTGCACTGGCTTCCTGTGCACTTAAGATGTGACTTTAAGGTTTTACTACTTACGTATAAAATACTACACGGTCTAGCTCCATCCTATCTTGCCGATTGTATTGTACCATATGTCCCGGCAAGAAATCTGCGTTCAAAGGATTCCGGCTTGTTAGTGATTCCCAAAGCCCAAAAAAAGTCTGCGGGCTATAGAGCGTTTTCCGTTCGGGCTCCAGTACTCTGGAATGCCCTCCCGGTAACAGTTCGAGATGCCACCTCAGTAGAAGCATTTAAGTCTCACCTTAAAACTCATTTGTATACTGTAGCCTTTAAATAGACTCCCTTTTTAGACCAGTTGATCTGCTGTTTCTTTTCTTTTTCTTCTATGTCCCACTCTCCCCTGTGGAGGGGGTCCGGTCCGATCCGGTGGCCATGTACTGCTTGCCTGTGTATCGGCTGGGGACATCTCTGCGCTGCTGATCCGCCTCGACATCTCTGCGCTGCTGATCCGCCTCCGCTTGGGATGGTTTCCTGCTGGCTCCGCTGTGAACGGGACTCTCGCTGCTGAGTTGGAACCGCTTTGGACTGGACTCTCGCGACTGTGTTGGATCCATTGTGGATTGAACTTTCACAGTATCATGTTAGACCCGCTCGACATCCATTGCTTTCCTCCTCTCTAAGGTTCTCATAATCATTATTGTCACCGACGTCCCACTGGATCATTATTGTCACCGATGTCCCACTGGGTGTGAGTTTTCCTTGCCCTTATGTGGGCCTACCGAGGATGTCGTGGTGGTTTGTGCAGCCCTTTGAGACACTAGTGATTTAGGGCTATATAAGTAAACATTGATTGATTGATTGATTGAATATTCATACACTAAACATGTAGTTATTATTTATACACTAAACATGTATTTAATATTAATACACTAAACATGTATTTAATATTTATACACTAAACATGTATTTAATATTAATACACTAAATATGTATTTATTATATATCCACTAAACATGTATTTAATATTCATAAACTAAACATGTATTTAATATTCATACACTAAACGTGTATTTAATATTCATACACTAAACATGTATTTAATATTAATACAAAACATGTATTTACGTTTAATAAACTAAACATATATTTAATATTATTAAACTAAACATGTATTTAATATTAATACACTAATCATGTATTTAATATTCATACACTAAATATGTATTTAATATTCATACACTTAACATGTATTTAATATTTATACACGAAACATGTATTTAATATTTATACACTAAACATGTATTTAATATTCATACATTAAACATGTACTTAATATTCATACACTAAACATGTATTTAATATTCATACACTAAACATGTATTTAAAATTCATACATTAAACATGTATTTAATATTTATACACTAAACATGTATTTAATATTCATACACTAAACATGTAGTTATTATTTATACACTAAACATGTATTTAATATTAATACAGTAAACATGTATTTAATATTAATACACTAAGCATGTATTTAATATTAATACAAAAACATGTATTTAATTTTAATAAACTAAATATATATTTAATATTCATACACTAAACGTGTATTTAATATTCATACACTAAACATGTATTTAATATTAATACACTAATCATGTATTTAATATTCATAAACTAAATATGTATTTAATATTTATACACTAAACATGTATTTAATATTCATACATTAAAAATGTATTGAATATTCATACACTAAACATGTATTTAATATTATACACTAAACATGCATTTAATATTCATACACTAAACATGTATTTAATATTTATACACTAAACATGTATTTAATATTAATACAAAAACATGTATTTAATTTTAATAAACTAAACATATTTAATATTATTACACTAAACATGTATTTAATATTTATACACTGAACATGTATTTAATAGTTATACACTAATCATGTATTTAATATTAATACACTAATCATGTATTTAATATTCATACACTAAATATGTATTTAATATTCATACACTTAACATGTATTTAATATTTATACACGAAACATGTATTTAATATTATACACTAAACATGTATTTAATATTCATACATTAAAAATGTATTTAATATTCATACACTAAACATGTATTTAATATTCATACATTAAACATGTATTTAATATTCATACACTAAACATGTATTTAATATTCGTACACGAAACATGTATTTAATATTTATACACTAAACATGTATTTAATATTCATACATTAAACATGTATTCAATATTCATACACTAAACATGTATTTAATATTTATACAAAAACGTGTATTTAATTTTAATAAACTAAACATATATTTAATATCAATACACTAAACATGTATTTAATATTTATACACTAAACATGTATTTAATATTCATACAAAAACATGTATTTAATTTTAATAAACTAAATATATATTTAATATTAATACACAAAACATGTATTTAATATTCATGAACTAAACATGTATTTAACATTTATACACTAAACATGTATTTAATATTCATACACTAAACATGTATTTAATTTTTGATAAATTAAACATATATTTAATATTAATACACTAAACATGTATTTAATATTAGAACAAAAACATGTATTTAATTTTGATAAACTAAACATATATTTAATATTATTACACTAAACATGTATTTAATATTTATACACTGAACATGTATTTAATAGTTATACACTAATCATGCATTTAATATTAATACACTAATCATGTATTTAATATTCATACACTAAATATGTATTTAATATTCATACACTTAACATGTATTTAATATTTATACACGAAACATGTATTTAATATTTATACACTAAACATGGATTTAATATTCATACATTAAAAATTTATTTAATATTCATACACTAAACATGTATTTAATATTCATACATTAAACATGTATTTAATATTCATACACTCAACATGTATTTAATATTCGTACACGAAACATGTATTTAATATTTATACACTAAACATGTATTTAATATTCATACATTAAACATGTATTTAATATTCATACACTAAACATGAGTTTAATATTCATACACCAAACATGTATTTAATATTCATACACTAAACATGTATTTAATATTTATACAAAAACGTGTATTTAATTTTAATAAACTAAACATATATTTAATATCAATACACTAAACATGTATTTAATATTTATACACTAAACATGTAGTTAATATTCATACACTAAACATGTAGTTATTATTTATACATTAAACATGTATTTAATATTAATACAAAAACATGTATTTAATTTTAATAAACTAAATATATATTTAATATTAATACACTAAACATGTATTTAATATTCATGAACTAAACATGTATTTAACATTTATACACTAAACATGTATTTAATATTCATACACTAAAAATGTATTTAATTTTTGATAAATTAAACATATATTTAATATTAATACACTAAACATGTATTTAATATTCATACACTAAACATGTATTTAATATTCATATTCTAAACATGTAGTTATTATTCATACACTAAACATGTATTTAATATCAATACAGTAAACATGTATTAAATATTTATACACTAAACATGTATTTAATATTCATTCAATAAACATGTAGTTATTATTCTTACACTTAATATGTATTTAATATTAATACAAAAACATGTATCTAATTTTAATAAACTAAACATATATTTAATATTAATACAGTAAACATGTATTAAATATTTATACACTAAACATGTATTTAATATTAATACAAAAACATGTATTTAATTTTAATAAACTAATCATATATTTAATATTAATACACTAAACATGTATTTAATATCTTTACACTAATTGTGTATTTAATATTTATACACTAAAAGTGTATTTAATATTCATACACTAAACATGTATTTAAGATTAATACACTAAACATGTATTTAATATTTATACACTAAACATGTATTTAATATTCATAAACTAAACATGTATTTAACATTTATACACTAAACATGTATTTAATATTCATACACTAAACATGTAGTTATTATTTATACACTAAACATGTATTTAATATTAATACACTAAACATGTATTTAATATTTATACACTAAACATGTATTTAATATTAATACACTAAATATGTATTTATTATATATCCACTAAACATGTATTTAATATTCATAAACTAAACATGTATTTAATATTTATACACTAAACATGTATTTAATATTAATACAAAACATGTATTTATGTTTAATAAACCAAACATATATTTAATATTAATACACTAAACATGTATTTAATATTTATACAGTAAACATGTATTGAATATTCATACACTAAACATGTATTTAATATTATACACTAAACATGCATTTAATATTCATATACTAAACATGTATTCAATATTTATACACTAAACATGTATTTAATATTAATACAAAAACATGTATTTAATTTTAATAAACTAAACATATATTTAATATTATTACACTAAACATGTATTTAATATTTATACACTGAACATGTATTTAATAGGTATACACTAATCATGTATTTAATATTAATACACTAATCATGTATTTAATATTCATACACTTAACATGTATTTAATATTTATTCACGAAACATGTATTTAATATTTATACACTAAACATGTATTTAATATTAATACACTGAACATGTATTTAATTTTTAATAAACTAAACATATATTTAATATTAATACACTAAACATGTATTTAATATTAATACACTAAACATGTATTTAATATTCATACACTAAACATGTATTTAATATTAATACAGTAAACATGTATTAAATATTTATACACTAAACATGTATTTAATATTCATTCAATAAACATGTAGTTATTATTCTTACACTTAATATGTATTTAATATTAATACAAAAACATGTATCTAATTTTAATAAACTAAACATATATTTAATATTAATACAGTAAACATTAATTAAATATTTATACACTAAACATGTATTTAATATTAATACAAAAACATGTATTTAATTTTAATAAACTAATCATATATTTAATATTAATACACTAAACATGTATTTAATATTTTTACACTAAACGTGTATTTAATATTTATACACTAAAAGTGTATTTAATATTAATACACTAAACATGTATTTAATATTAATACACTAAACATGTATTTAATATTCATACACTAAACATGTATTTAATATTCATAAACTAAACATGTATTTAACATTCATACACTAAACATGTATTTAATATTCATACACTAAACATGTAGTTATTATTTATACACTAAACATGTATTTAATATTAATACACTAAACATGTATTTAATATTTATACACTAAACATGTATTTAATATTAATACACTAAAGATGTATTTATTATATATCCACTAAACATGTATTTAATATTCATAAACTAAACATGTATTTAATATTTATACACTAAACATGTATTTAATATTAATACAAAACATGTATTTACGTTTAATAAACTAAACATATATTTAATATTAATACACTAAACATGTATTTAATATGTATACAGTAAACATGTATTGAATATTCATACACTAAACATGTATTTAATATTATACACTAAACATGCATTTAATATTCATACACTAAACATGTATTTAATATTCATACACTAAACATGTATTTAATATTAATACAAAACATGTATTTAATTTTAATAAACTAAACATATATTTAATATTATTACACTAAACATGTATTAAATATTTATACACTGAACATGTATTTAAAAGTTATACACTAATCATGTATTTAATATTAATACACTAATCATGTATTTAATATTCATACACTTAACATGTATTTAATATTTATTCACAAAACATGTATTTAATATTCATACATTAAACATGTATTTAATATTTATACACTAAACATGTATTTAATATTCGTACACGAAACATGTATTTAATATTCATACATTAAACATGTATTTAATATTCATTCAATAAACATGTAGTTATTATTCTTACATATAATATGTATTTAATATTAATACAAAAACATGTATTCAATATTAATAAACTAAACATATATTTAATATTAATACAGTAAACATGTATTAAATATTTATACACTAAACATGTATTTATTATTAATACAAAAACATGTATTTAATTTTAATAAACTAATCATATATTTAATATTAATACACTAAACATGTATTTAATATCTTTACACTAATTGTGTATTTAATATTTATACACTAAAAGTGTATTTAATATTAATACACTAAACATGTATTTAATATTAATACACTAAACATGTATTTAATATTTATACACTAAACATGTATTTAATATTCATAAACTAAACATGTATTTAACATTTATACACTAAACATGTATTTAATATTCATACACTAAACATGTAGTTATTATTCATACACTAAACATGTATTTAATATTAATACACTAAACATGTATTTAATATTTATACACTAAACATGTATTTAATATTAATACACTAAATATGTATTTATTATATATCCACTAAACATGTATTTAATATTCATAAACTAAACATGTATTTAATATTTATACACTAAACATGTATTTAATATTAATACAAAACATGTATTTATGTTTAATAAACCAAACATATATTTAATATTAATACACTAAACATGTATTTAATATTTATACGGTAAACATGTATTGAATATTCATACACTAAACATGTATTTAATTTTATACACTAAACATGCATTTATTATTCATACACTAAACATGTATTCAATATTTATACACTAAACATGTATTTAATATTAATACAAAAACATGTATTTAATTTTAATAAACTAAACATATATTTAATATTATTACACTAAACATGTATTTAATATTTATACACTGAACATGTATTTAATAGTTATACACTAATCATGTATTTAATATTAATACACTAATCATGTATTTAATATTCATACACTTAACATGTATTTAATATTTATTCACGAAACATGTATTTAATATTTATACACTAAACATGTATTTAATATTAATACACTGAACATGTATTTAATTTTTAATAAACTAAACATATATTTGATATTAATACACTAAACATGTATTTAATATTAATACACTAAACATGTATTTAATATTCATACACTAAACATGTATTTAATATTAATACAGTAAACATGTATTAAATATTTATACACTAAACATGTATTTAATATTCATTCAATAAACATGTAGTTATTATTCTTACACTTAATATGTATTTAATATTAATACAAAAACATGTATCTAATTTTAATAAACTAAACATATATTTAATATTAATACAGTAAACATTAATTAAATATTTATACACTAAACATGTATTTAATATTAATACAAAAACATGTATTTAATTTTAATAAACTAATCATATATTTAATATTAATACACCAAACATGTATTTAATATTTTGACACTAAACGTGTATTTAATATTTATACACTAAAAGTGTATTTAATATTAATACACTAAACATGTATTTAATATTAATACACTAAACATGTATTTAATATTTATACACTAAACATGTATTTAATATTCATAAACTAAACATGTATTTAACATTTATACACTAAACATGTATTTAATATTCATACACTAAACATGTAGTTATTATTTATACACTAAACATGTATTTAATATTAATACACTAAACATGTATTTAATATTTATACACTAAACATGTATTTAATATTAATACACTAAATATGTATTTATTATATATCCACTAAACATGTATTTAATATTCATAAACTAAACATGTATTTAATATTTATTCACTAAACATGTATTTAATATTAATACAAAACATGTATTTACGTTTAATAAACTAAACATATATTTAATATTAATACACTAAACATGTATTTAATATGTATACAGTAAACATGTATTGAATATTCATACACTAAACATGTATTTAATATTATACACTAAACATGCATTTAATATTCATACACTAAACATGTATTTAATATTTATACACTAAACATGTATTTAATATTAATACAAAAACATGTATTTAATTTTAATAAACTAAACATATATTTAATATTATTACACTAAACATGTATTTAATATTCATACACTGAACATGTATTTAAAAGTTATACACTAATCATGTATTTAATATTAATACACTAATCATGTATTTAATATTCATACACTTAACATGTATTTAATATTTATTCACAAAACATGTATTTAATATTCATACATTATACATGTATTTAATATTTATACACTAAACATGTATTTAATATTCGTACACGAAACATGTATTTAATATTTATACACTAAACATGTATTTAATATTCATTCAATAAACATGTAGTTATTATTCTTACATATAATATGTATTTAATATTAATACAAAAACATGTATTCAATATTAATAAACTAAACATATATTTAATATTAATACACTAAACATGTATTTAATATTTATACACTAAACATGTATTTAATATTCATACACTAAACATGTAGTTATTATTCATAAACTAAACATATATTTACTATTAATACACTAAACATGTATTTAATATTAATACACTAAACATGTATTTAATATTTATACACTAAACATGTATTTAATATTCATACACTAAACATGTATCTAATATTAATACACTGAACATGTATTTAATAATCATATACTAAACGTATATGTAATCATATACTAATCATATATTTAATATTCATACTGTAAACATGTATTTCTTATCCTCTAAATAAGGCACACTTGGAAATAATGAATTTCTTTATGTGTGCAGTTGCGGCAAAACTCCACAGGAGGGCGCACGTTCCCTCTTAATAAGTCCGGTCCTCTCCGTCTCTCTCTCTCTCTCTTTTTCCTTTTTTTTTGTTTCTTTTATTTTTTTTACATAAGTTTGGTTTCTCATACACTTATATTTATACACTAAACATGTATTTAATATTAATACACTAAACATGTATTTAATATTAATACACTAAACATGTATTTAATATTAGTACAAAAACATGTATTTAATTTTAATAAACTAAACATATATTTAATATTAATGCACTAAACATGTATTTAATATTAATACGAAAGCATGTATTTAATTTTAAACATATATTTAATATTAATACACTAAACATGTATTACATATTCATACACTAAACATTTATTTAATATTCATTCAATAAACATGTAGTTATTATTCTTACACTTAATATGTATTTAATATTAATACAAAAACATGTATTTAATTTTAATAAACTAATCATATATTTAATATTAATACACTAAACATGTATTTTATATTTATACACTAAACATGTATTTAATATTCATACACTAAACATGTATTTAATATTAATACACTAAACATGTATTTAATATTTATACACTGAACATGTATTTAAAAGTTATACACTAATCATGTATTTAATATTAATACACTAATCATGTATTTAATATTCATACACTTAACATGTATTTAATATTTATTCACAAAACATGTATTTAATATTCATACATTAAACATGTATTTAATATTCATACACTAAACGTGTATTTAATATTCATACACTAAACATGTATTTAATATTAATACAAAACATGTATTTAAGTTGAATAAACTAAACATATATTTAATATTAATACACTAAACATATATTTAATATTCATACACTAAACATGCATTTAATATTCATACACTAAACATGTATTTAATATTTTACACTAAACATGCATTTAATATTCATACACTAAACATGTATTTAATATTTATACACTAAACATGTATTTAATATTAATACAAAAACATGTATTTAATTTTAATAAACTAAACATATATTTAATATTCATACATTAAACATGTATTTAATATTTATACACTAAACATGTATTTAATATTCATACACTTAACATGTATTTAATATTTATTCACGAAACATGTATTTAATATTTATACACTAAACATGTATTTAATATTAATACACTGAACATGTATTTAATTTTTAATAAACTAAACATATATTTAATATTAATACACTAAACATGTATTTAATATTAATACACTAAACATGTATTTAATATTCATACACTAAACATGTATTTAATATTAATACAGTAAACATGTATTAAATATTTATACACTAAACATGTATTTAATATTCATACACTAAACATGTATTTAATATTCATACATTAAACATGTATTTAATATTTATACACTAAACATGTATTTAATATTCGTACACGAAACATGTATTTAATATTTCTACAAAAACATGTATTTAATTTTAATAAACTAAACATATATTTAATATTAATACACTAAACATGTATTTAATATTCATACACTAAACATGTATTTAATATTAATACACTAAACATGTATTTAATATTAATACAAAAACATGTATTTAATATTAATTAATACACTAAACATGTGTTTAATATTTATACAAAAAACATGTATTTAATTTTAATAAACTAAACATATATTTAATATTAATACACTAAACATGTATTTAATATTTATACACTAAACATGTATTTAATATTCATACACTAAACATGTAGTTATTATTAATACACTAAACATGTATTTAATATGTATACACTAAATTTGTATTTAATATTCATACACTAAACATGTATTTAATATTAATACACTGAACATGTATTTAATAATCATATACTAAACGTATATGTAATCATGTACTAATCATATATTTAATATTCATTTAGTAAACATGTATTTATTATCCTCTAAATAAGGCACACTTGGAAATAATGAATTTCTTAATGTGTGCAGTTGCGGCAGAAGTCCACAGGAGGGCGCACGTTCCCTCTTAATAAGTCCGGTCCTCTCCGCCTCTCTATCTCTCTTTTTCCTTTTTTTTGTTTCTTTTATTTTTTTTACATAAGTTTGGTTTCTCATACACTTATATTTATACACTAAACATGTATTTAATATTAATACACTAAACATGTATTTAATATTTATACACTAAACATGTATTTAATATTAGAACAAAAACATGTATTTAATTTTGATAAACTAAACATATATTTAATATTAATACACTAAACATGTATTTAATATTAATACAAAAACATGTATTTAATTTTAATAAACTAAATATATATTTAATATTAATACACTAAACATGTATTTAATATTCATAAACTAAACATGTATTTAATATTTATACACTAAACATGTATTTAATATTAATACACTAAACATGTATTTAATATTTATACACTAAACATGTATTTAATATTAGAACAAAAACATGTATTTAATATTTATACACTAAACATGTATTTAATATTCATACACTAAACATGTAGTTATTATTCATACACTAAACATGTATTTAATATTAATACACTAAACATGTATTTAATATTTATACACTAAACATGTATTTAATATTCATAAACTAAACATGTATTTAACATTTATACACTAAACATGTATTTAATATTCATACACTAAACATGTAGTTATTATTTATACACTAAACATGTATTTAATATTAATACACTAAACATGTATTTAATATTCATAAACTAAACATGTATTTAATATTAATACACTAAACGTGTATTTAATATTCATACACTAAACATGTATTTAATATTAATACAAAACATGTATTTACGTTTAATAAACTAAACATATATTTAATATTATTAAACTAAACATGCATTTAATATTTATACACTGAACATGTATTTAATATTAATACACTAATCATGTATTTAATATTCATACACTAAATATGTATTTAATATTCATACACTTAACATGTATTTAATATTTATACACGAAACATGTATTTAATATTTAAACACTAAACATGTATTTAATATTCATACATTAAACATGTACTTAATATTCATACACTAAACATGTATTTAATATTTATACACTAAACATGTATTTAATATTCATACATTAAACATGTATTTAATATTTATACACTAAACATGTATTTAATATTCATACACTAAACATGTAGTTATTATTTATACACTAAACATGTATTTAATATTAATACAGTAAACATGTATTTAATATTAATACACTAAGCATGTATTTAATATTAATACAAAAACATGTATTTAATTTTAATAAACTAAATATATATTTAATATTCATACACTAAACGTGTATTTAACATTCATACACTAAACATGTATTTAATATTAATACACTAATCATGTATTTAATATTCATAAACTAAATATGTATTTAATATTTATACACTAAACATGTATTTAATATTCATACATTAAAAATGTATTGAATATTCATACACTAAACATGTATTTAATATTATACACTAAACATGCATTTAATATTCATACACTAAACATGTATTTAATATTTATACACTAAACATGTATTTAATATTAATACAAAAACATGTATTTAATTTTAATAAACTAAACATATATTTAATATTATTACACTAAACATGTATTTAATATTTATACACTGAACATGTATTTAATAGTTATACACGAAACATGTATTTAATATTTAAACACTAAACATGTATTTAATATTCATACATTAAACATGTACTTAATATTCATACACTAAACATGTATTTAATATCTATACACTAAACATGTATTTAATATTCATACATTAAACATGTATTTAATATTTATACACTAAACATGTATTTAATATTCATACACTAAACATGTAGTTATTATTTATACACTAAACATGTATTTAATATTAATACAGTAAACATGTATTTAATATTAATACACTAAGCATGTATTTAATATTAATACAAAAACATGTATTTAATTTTAATAAACTAAATATATATTTAATATTCATACACTAAACGTGTATTTAACATTCATACACTAAACATGTATTTAATATTAATACACTAATCATGTATTTAATATTCATAAACTAAATATGTATTTAATATTTATACACTAAACATGTATTTAATATTCATACATTAAAAATGTATTGAATATTCATACACTAAACATGTATTTAATATTATACACTAAACATGCATTTAATATTCATACACTAAACATGTATTTAATATTTATACACTAAACATGTATTTAATATTAATACAAAAACATGTATTTAATTTTAATAAACTAAACATATATTTAATATTATTACACTAAACATGTATTTAATATTTATACACTGAACATGTATTTAATAGTTATACACTAATCATGTATTTAATATTAATACACTAATCATGTATTTAATATTCATACACTAAATATGTATTTAATATTCATACACTTAACATGTATTTAATATTTATACACGAAACATGTATTTAATATTTATACACTAAACATGTATTTAATATTCATACATTAAAAATGTATTTAATATTCATACACTAAACATGTATTTAATATTCATACATTAAACATGTATTTAATATTCATACACTAAACATGTATTTAATATTCGTACACGAAACATGTATTTAATATTTATACACTAAACATGTATTTAATATTTATACACTAAACATGTATTTAATATTAGAACAAAAACATGTATTTAATTTTGATAAACTAAACATATATTTAATATTAATACACTAAACATGTATTTAATATTAATAAAAAAAACATGTATTTAATTTTAATAAACTAAATATATATTTAATATTAATACACTAAACATGTATTTAATATTCATAAACTAAACATGTATTTAACATTTATACACTAAACATGTATTTAATATTAATACACTAAACATGTATTTAATATTTATACACTAAACATGTATTTAATATTAGAACAAAAACATGTATTTAATATTTATACACTAAACATGTATTTAATATTCATACACTAAACATGTAGTTATTATTCATACACTAAACATGTATTTAATATTAATAAACTAAACATGTATTTAATATTTATACACTAAACATGTATTTAATATTCATAAACTAAACATGTATTTAACATTTATACACTAAACATGTATTTAATATTCATACACTAAATATGTATTTATTATATATCCACTAAACATGTATTTAATATTCATAAACTAAACATGTATTTAATATTCATACACTAAACGTGTATTTAATATTCATACACTAAACATGTATTTAATATGAATACAAAACATGTATTTACGTTTAATAAACTAAACATATATTTAATATTATTAAACTAAACATGTATTTAATATTTATACACTGAACATGTATTTAATATTAATACACTGATCATGTATTTAATATTCATACACTAAATATGTATTTAATATTCATACACTTAACATGTATTTAATATTTATACACTAAACATGTATTTAATATTCATACACTAAACATGTAGTTATTATTTATACACTAAACATGTATTTAATATTAATACAGTAAACATGTATTTAATATTAATACACTAAGCATGTATTTAATATTAATACAAAAACATGTATTTAATTTCAATAAACTAAATATATATTTAATATTCATACACTAAACGTGTATTTAACATTCATACACTAAACATGTATTTAATATTAATACACTAATCATGTATTTAATATTCATAAACTAAATATGTATTTAATATTTATACATTAAACATGTATTTAATATTCATACATTAAAAATGTATTGAATATTCATACACTAAACATGTATTTAATATTATACACTAAACATGCATTTAATATTCATACACTAAACATGTATTTAATATTTATACACTAAACATGTATTTAATATTAATACAAAAACATGTATTTAATTTTAATAAACTAAACATATATTTAATATTATTACACTAAACATGTATTTAATATTTATACACTGAACATGTATTTAATAGTTATACACTAATCATGTATTTAATATTAATACACTAATCATGTATTTAATATTCATGCACTAAATATGTATTTAATATTCATACACTTAACATGTATTTAATATTTATACTCGAAACATGTATTTAATATGTATACACTAAACATGTATTTAATATTCATACATTAAAAATTTATTTAATATTCATACACTAAACATGTATTTAATATTCATACATTAAACATGTATTTAATATTCATACACTCAACATGTATTTAATATTTGTACACGAAACATGTATTTAATATTTATACACTAAACATGTATTTAATATTCATACATTAAACATGTATTTAATATTCATACACTAAACATGAGTTTAATATTCATACACTAAACATGTATTTAATATTCATACACTAAACATGTATTTAATATTTATACAAAAACGTGTATTTAATTTTAATAAACTAAACATATATTTAATATCAATACACTAAACATGTATTTAATATTTATACACTAAACATGTATTTAATATTCATACACTAAACATGTAGTTATTATTTATACATTAAACATGTATTTAATATTAATACAAAAACATGTATTTAATTTTAATAAACTAAATATATATTTAATATTAATACACTAAACATGTATTTAATATTCATGAACTAAACATGTATTTAACATTTATACACTAAACATGTATTTAATATTCATACACTAAAAATTTATTTAATTTTTGATAAATTAAACATATATTTAATATTAATACACTAAACATGTATTTAATATTCATACACTAAACATGTATTTAATATTCATATTCTAAACATGTAGTTATTATTCATACACTAAACATGTATTTAATATCAATACAGTAAACATGTATTAAATATTTATACACTAAACATGTATTTAATATTCATTCAATAAACATGTAGTTATTATTCTTACACTTAATATGTATTTAATATTAATACAAAAACATGTATCTAATTTTAATAAACTAAACATGTATTTAATATTAATACAGTAAACATGTATTAAATATTTATACACTAAACATGTATTTAATATTAATACAGTGTATGAATATTAAATACATGTTTAGTGTATTAATATTAAATACATGTTTAGTGTATGAATATTAAATACATGTTTAGTGTATAAATATAAAATACATGTTTAGTGTATTAATATTAAATATATGATTAGTTTATTAAAATTAAATACATGTTTTTGTATTAATATTAAATACATATTAAGTGTAAGAATAATAACTACATGTTTATTGAATGAATATTAAATAAATGTTTAGTGTATGAATATGTAATACATGTTTAGTGTATTAATATTAAATATATGTTTAAAATTAAATACATGCTTTCGTATTAATATTAAATACATGTTTAGTGCATTAATATTAAATATATGTTTAGTTTATTAAAATTAAATACATGTTTTTGTACTAATATTAAATACATGTTTAGTGTATTAATATTAAATACATGTTTAGTGTATTAATATTAAATACATGTTTAGTGTATAAATATAAGTGTATGAGAAACCAAACTTATGTAAAAAAAATAAAAGAAACAAAAAAAAAGGAAAAAGAGAGAGAGAGAGAGACGGAGAGGACCGGACTTATTAAGAGGGAACGTGCGCCCTCCTGTGGAGTTTTGCCGCAACTGCACACATAAAGAAATTCATTATTTCCAAGTGTGCCTTATTTAGAGGATAAGAAATACATGTTTACAGTATGAATATTAAATATATGATTAGTATATGATTACATATACGTTTAGTATATGATTATTAAATACATGTTCAGTGTATTAATATTAGATACATGTTTAGTGTATGAATATTAAATACATGTTTAGTGTATAAATATTAAATACATGTTTAGTGTATAAATATTAAATACATGTTTAGTGTATTAATAGTAAATATATGTTTAGTTTATGAATAATAACTACATGTTTAGTGTATGAATATTAAATACATGTTTAGTGTATAAATATTAAATACATGTTTAGTGTATTAATATTAAATATATGTTTAGTTTATTAATATTGAATACATGTTTTTGTATTAATATTAAATACATATTATATGTAAGAATAATAACTACATGTTTATTGAATGAATATTAAATACATGTTTAGTGTATAAATATTAAATACATGTTTCGTGTACGAATATTAAATACATGTTTAGTGTATACATATTAAATACATGTATAATGTATGAATATTAAATACATGTTTTGTGAATAAATATTAAATACATGTTAAGTGTATGAATATTAAATACATGATTAGTGTATTAATATTAAATACATGATTAGTGTATAACTTTTAAATACATGTTCAGTGTATGAATATTAAATACATGTTTAGTGTAATAATATTAAATATATGTTTAGTTTATTAAAATTAAATACATGTTTTTGTATTAATATTAAATACATGTTTAGTGTATAAATATTAAATACATGTTTAGTGTATGAATATTAAATGCATGTTTACTGTATACATATTAAATACATGTTTAGTGTATTAATATTAAATATATGTTTAGTTTATTAAACGTAAATACATGTTTTGTATTAATATTAAATACATGTTTAGTGTATAAATATTAAATACATGTTTAGTTTATGAATATTAAATACATGTTTAGTGGATATATAATAAATACATATTTAGTGTATTAATATTAAATACATGTTTAGTGTATAAATATTAAATACATGTTTAGTGTATTAATATTAAATACATGTTTAGTGTATGAATAATAACTACATGTTTAGTGTATGAATATTAAATACATGTTTAGTGTATAAATGTTAAATACATGTTTATTTTATGAATATTAAATACATGTTTAGTGTATAAATATTAAATACATGTTTAGTGTATTAATATTAAATACATGTTTAGTGTATTAATATTAAATACACTTTTAGTGTATAAATATTAAATACACGTTTAGTGTAAAAATATTAAATACATGTTTGGTGTATTAATATTAAATATATGATTAGTTTATTAAAATTAAATACATGTTTTTGTATTAATATTAAATAAATGTTTAGTGTATAAATATTTAATTAATGTTTACTGTATTAATATTAAATATATGTTTAGTTTATTAAAATTAGATACATGTTTTTGTATTAATATTAAATACATATTAAGTGTAAGAATAATAACTACATGTTTATTGAATGAATATTAAATACATGTTTAGTGTATAAATATTTAATACATGTTTACTGTATTAATATTAAATACATGTTTAGTGTATGAATATTAAATACATGTTTAGTGTATTAATATTAAATACATGTTTAGTGTATTAATATTAAATATATGTTTAGTTTATTAAAAATTAAATACATGTTCAGTGTATTAATATTAAATACATGTTTAGTGTATAAATATTAAATACATGTTTCGTGAATAAATATTAAATACATGTTAAGTGTATGAATATTAAATACATGATTAGTGTATTAATATTAAATACATGATTAGTGTATAACTATTAAATACATGTTCAGTGTATAAATATTAAATACATGTTTAGTGTAATAATATTAAATATATGTTTAGTTTATTAAAATTAAATACATGTTTTTGTATTAATATTAAATACATGTTTATTGTATAAATATTGAATACATGTTTAGTGTATGAATAATAAATGCATGTTTAGTGTATACAATTAAATACATGTTTAGTGTATGAATATTCAATACATGTTTACCGTATAAATATTAAATACATGTTTAGTGTATTAATATTAAATATATGTTTGGTTTATTAAACATAAATACATGTTTTGTATTAATATTAAATACATGTTTAGTGTATAAATATTAAATACATGTTTAGTTTATGAATATTAAATACATGTTTAGTGGATATATAATAAATACATATTTAGTGTATTAATATTAAATACATGTTTAGTGTATAAATATTAAATACATGTTTAGTGTATTAATATTAAATACATGTTTAGTGTATAAATAATAACTACATGTTTAGTGTATGAATATTAAATACATGTTTAGTGTATAAAGGTTAAATACATGTTTAGTTTATGAATATTAAATACATGTTTAGTGTATAAATATTAAATACATGTTTAGTGTATTAATATTAAATACATGTTTAGTGTATTAATATTAAATACACTTTTAGTGTATAAATATTAAATACACAATTAGTGTAAAGATATTAAATACATGTTTAGTGTATTAATATTAAATATATGATTAGTTTATTAAAATTAAATACATGTTTTTGTATTAATAATAAATACATGTTTAGTGTATAAATATTTAATACATGTTTACTGTATTAATATTAAATATATGTTTAGTTTATTAATATTGAATACATGTTTTTGTATTAATATTAAATACATATTATTTGTAAGAATAATAACTACATGTTTATTGAATGAATATTAAATACATGTTTAGTGTATAAATATTAAATACATGTTTCGTGTACGAATATTAAATACATGTTTAGTGTATAAATATTAAATACATGTTTAATGTATGAATATTAAATACATGTTTTGTGAATAAATATTAAATACATGTTAAGTGTATGAATATTAAATACATGATTAGTGTATTAATATTAAATACATGATTAGTGTATAACTTTTAAATACATGTTCAGTGTATAAATATTTAATACATGTTTAGTGTAATAATATTAAATATATGTTTAGTTTATTAAAATTAAATACATGTTTTTTTATTAATATTAAATACATGTTTAGTGTATGAATATTAAATACATGTTTAGTGTATGAATATTAAATGCATGTTTAGTGTATAATATTAAATACATGTTTAGTGTATGAATATTCAATACATGTTTACTGTATACATATTAAATACATGTTTAGTGTATTAATATTAAATATATGTTTAGTTTATTAAACGTAAATACATGTTTTGTATTAATATTAAATACATGTTTAGTGTATAAATATTAAATACATGTTTAGTTTATGAATATTAAATACATGTTTAGTGGATATATAATAAATACATCTTTAGTGTATTAATATTAAATACATGTTTAGTGTATAAATATTAAATACATGTTTAGTGTATTAATATTAAATACATGTTTAGTGTATAAATAATAACTACATGTTTAGTGTATGAATATTAAATACATGTTTAGTGTATGAATGTTAAATACATGTTTAGTTTATGAATATTAAATACATGTTTAGTGTATAAATATTAAATACATGTTTAGTGTATTAATATTAAATACATGTTTAGTGTATTAATATTAAATACACTTTTAGTGTATAAATATTAAATACACGTTTAGTGTAAAAATATTAAATACATGTTTAGTGTATTAATATTAAATATATGATTAGTTTATTAAAATTAAATACATGTTTTTGTATTAATATTAAATACATGTTTAGTGTATAAATATTTAATTAATGTTTACTGTATTAATATTAAATATATGTTTAGTTTATTAAAATTAGATACATGTTTTTGTATTAATATTAAATACATATTAAGTGTAATAATAATAACTACATGTTTATTGAATGAATATTAAATACATGTTTAGTGTATAAATATTTAATACATGTTTACTGTATTAATATTAAATACATGTTTAGTGTATTAATATTAAATACATGTTTAGTGTATTAATATTAAATATATGTTTAGTTTATTAAAAATTAAATACATGTTCAGTGTATTAATATTAAATACATGTTTAGTGTATAAATATTAAATACATGTTTCGTGAATAAATATTAAATACATGTTAAGAGTATGAATATTAAATACATGATTAGTGTATTAATATTAAATACATGATTAGTGTATACCTATTAAATACATGTTCAGTGTATGAATATTAAATACATGTTTAGTGTAATAATATTAAATATATGTTTAGTTTATTAAAGTTAAATACATGTTTTTGTATTAATATTAAATACATGTTTAGTGTATAAATATTGAATACATGTTTAGTATATGAATATCGAATGCATGTTTAGTGTATAATATTAAATACATGTTTAGTGTATGAATATTCAATACATGTTTACTGTATAAATATTAAATACATGTTTAGTGTATTAATATTAAATATATGTTTGGTTTATTAAACATAAATACATGTTTTGTATTAATATTAAATACATGTTTAGTGTATAAATATTAAATACATGTTTAGTTTATGAATATTAAATACATGTTTAGTGGATATATAATAAATACATATTTAGTGTATTAATATTAAATACATGTTTAGTGTATAAATATTAAATACATGTTTAGTGTATTAATATTAAATACATGTTTAGTGTATAAATAATAACTACATGTTTAGTGTATGAATATTAAATACATGTTTAGTGTATAAATGTTAAATACATGTTTAGTTTATGAATATTAAATACATGTTTAGTGTATAAATATTAAATATATGTTTAGTGTATTAATATTAAATACATGTTTAGTGTATGAATATTAAATACACTTTTAGTGTATAAATATTAAATACACAATTAGTGTAAAGATATTAAATACATGTTTAGTGTATTAATATTAAATATATGATTAGTTTATTAAAATTAAATACATGTTTTTGTATTAATATTAAATACAT